>NC_056725.1:892022134-892229634 GCF_019279795.1 Protopterus annectens
ACCCATGTCTGTGCGACACACCAGAGGTACCTGCATAGGGGCGACACAACAGTATAAACATTATCCATGACTGTATGACAGCCACAGTTCACACTGTGCATGTCACATCATGTACCAGTGTGATAGCATGTGGTATTCACACGTCTGCAAACACAACGTAGCATACTGTAGTATGCGGCTTGTGTGCCCATATACCTGGCATGTGTTGTTACTTTACATGATGTACAGTGACACCTACACCTACAGTGGCTATCATACTCATATGCAAGACTGACTTACCAGGCAGCTCCAGGCTCATTGGTTGGGAGACACCCACCTCCACGATGGTGGCTAGTGTTTCTGCATGCTGTTCCCTGGGTGTCCCCAGACTGGCCAGGAGCTCCTCCGTGTGTGTGAGTGGGGGCTGGGTTGGTAGCCCACTACCTGTTCCACCTTGTTCTCTGGCGATTGCAGAGGCACGCTGTTTCGCATGCCATATGAGGTCCGTGCAGTGTCGGCGTATCTGCTGGTAGGTGCAGTTGTTGCCACCCACGTCATTCACCCTCCTGCGCATATCCTGCCACAGGTCATCCCACTGCTGCGCTTGCTGTGGAACATGGCTGAATAGCAGGTCATAGTTGTCATGGAGCAACGGTATGATTACTTCATCCTCCTGGCAGCTGAAGGCTGGCAGTCATGAATGAGGCATTATCTGTAAGACATAATGATGGTGACAGGTCACATTCACACTGATGTACTGGCATACCGCTGAACATACATTGCTATGACATGTACGACATCTGCACAGTAATCTCTGAGATGCATCATGACACTGACACAGCTGACGTGTTGCTGTCACACCTGTCACACCGTTATGCAGTGGGTATCATATCATATCTCTGTGTCAACCCATCACACTGTACATACCCCATGTAGATGGTAACCTGCTGTGGACATGTGTACCTGCCTGCACCTGTGTTCATACCAATCAGCACGTGGCCCAATGTGTGCACAGTTCTACTGTTCACCTGGATGCTGTGTTTATGTCACTAGGCATCACAGACGCAGCCGTTATGGACATCAGCGGTGGCACTGCACACATACACATGGACACCTGTACATGCGTGTGTTGTGCCATATACCTCTACTCAGCACTGTATGGGTGTTGGACAACCTGCCACGGCTCACCTGTATTGCACATGTGATACACATGGAACAATGTCTAATCATATGACATTAGCAGGGATGGTCATACATAGCATGTGCACGCGCACGTTGTACACGCTGACACAGCACTTGTGACACCACAAGGTGCATCAGTGCCACATTACTGATCTGGTCAGTTGATAGTGCAAGTGCCATGTGGCCATCGCACCATGTATGACTCTGATGGCACGTGCAGCCTTGCTGGACAGGGCTGCATGGTATGGCAGGGTATATCACATACATGGCACAGGGATGTGTCCCGCCTGTGGGATACCAGTATTGGGAGGGTGGCTGTCCATTCCATATGTCATTTCTATGGGTATATGGACATGTCGCATGTCTATCATCATGGTGTGGCAATGGCCTTCTGCAATGTAGGCAGCATGCTGCTTGGTGGGGGTGTGTATGGTGCATGCTGGTATCACACATCCATGCATACACATTACCCTGACAGGTGCTATGTGCTGTGATATTGTTCAACACAGTGCTGTATGTGCCCGCACGGTGATATCCCGTGCACATGGATGGTACCCCGGCCTGACATGGGTACCACATATGTCTGTCAACAGGCCAGTGGTGGAACACGCAAGGGTATTTGTAATCAAATATGCACGCCGCCCTGTACAACTGTCACATGTACTCGTGCAATGCCCCCCTACCAACATGGAGTGGTACTGCCTGTGGGGGATGTGCGTCTGAATCCATGCTGTGCCCATAGCTGTCAGTTGTACATCATTACGTGCAACGTACCTCATTTGGTGTTCTAACAGGTGCATGTTCATCATGGCTCCACATTGGTTGGGTCTGTCACACAGTCATTGTTGTACACGGTTTACATGCCAGCCATGGCTTACTATATGTGAATCAATGTAATTCATTGGGATACCATAATTATACATTAGAGCAGCGTATTCCAGCCATCATATAGCCTTCCTAGATGACACTGTTAGCCAGCCAGTAGTAGGTGTTCCGCCATCTGCACATTAGTCACACAGTACAAGGGCTACTGTTACCCATTCTGGGGACAGGGTGCTGACAGCTGTGGATGGGTGTGATGCTGTTGACAACCATGACTGCACCTGATGGTCACGTCTGGATGGGTAACATTCACAACAGACACCTACCTTTACGTAGTACCACATCATCTACAACAATGGACATTCCTGCCAGAACAATGTATGCAGTATGTCTGTATGACCACTGTAGGCACCACTGGTGGCCCCCAGCATGGCAGCCGACAGCACCAGTGTATATCCCACAGACCCATGGGTTACACCATTCACAACGCACCAGTCACGGATGACCCTGTTGTGGATCACATTGCAGTTCCACACATCATGTTACACAAGGCATCATGCACTGAGATGTTGCGGATGGGTGAACAGCTCTGCAACTCAACATACGCACACATGACACATCACCTGGTACAATATATCTCTCATACAACATGTTATTGTGACTGCCCTGTGATGGCAATACACAGACTACCTGTACTGGGACATGCGATGGCTCACCGGTGTTATAGCCCTCTGGGTGTGTGTCTAGCCAAGTGTACAGTAGGCAGTGGTCTGAACACAGGGACACTGTACATTGACCTACTGTGTCACTGCAACTGTTGCCTATGCTCCTACTGTTATTGTACAGGCATGTGGTATCTGACCGCTATGACAGTCCTGGTCGACCACAATGCTGTTGCACTCATGACCTGCAGCCATCGGCCTGGGGTGTGGAGTACACATGTACATCTTCACATGCTATACTGCCTCTGTGGCAGTTTCACATTACTGTCTTCGGCAGGGCTGTAACAAGCAGGCACGGCATGGGGTCATGTGGGACAATGCTTGCATCTTCCACTGTGCTGCACACAAGCGAGGCACACACACTATTGCACCACTCACATATCTCTGCGGTGACTGGGACCTGCCTCCATGCTCTGCCCAGCATGCCTGCGAGTATGGATTGTACACGGATCGTACCTCCCAGGCACATACCTGGACTGGAACACCCACAGGTGAAGGGTTCACACATCACACAGTGTTTTCACACATCCTGGATAGTTGCCTAACACAATGCATCATAGCTGCTCCATGTGCAGATACCCGTGTTTGTGACCGCTATACACATTGTAACACGGGACAGAGTTGACATTGTACACCACAGGTTACATACCGTCTGTGTTGTTATACTGTACATTGGGCCTCAGACAGCTAATACTGCCATGTGCTGACAGCAACCCACACTTCCCTGGAATAGACACTCATGTACCTACACATGCTCGAGTCATGCACTCCGCTCAGCTGGATGACACATTACACAACACATACCATACCTACACTACCCTTAGCATGCACAATACCTCCATGTGACTGGTGTGACGCACCTGGGGTTACCCCCTCTTTGGTGGATTAAACACATATGCTACACGGCCCTGCTAGCCACACCCTGGAAACACACCCATCGCAGCATACACGGAACATGTGTACTACAACCAGTACTACTGATGTCTGCTGACAGCAGTTGTTAATGGCATGACACCCCAGCAGATGGACAGTGCACATACATATGCTGACACATACCACAGTGTGCTTCTGTAGCATGTACACAATTAAAAAATTGCCAAAAAGAAACTAACACAAAATAAACAGCCGGAGTGAAAGATGAAACATGTACACAATTGCAGAAACCATGCTATTCCACACAGAGATATGGCGGTACTGACCTGTTCACAGACACCACTGTGGTGGTCATGTTCCATGCACATATGATGTACAACCACATGTGCAGGCTGTTGCACAGTGGTGTACATTCACATGTGTGGGGTGCATCACTTGTCAGCCATGGTGGGTCCTCGAAGTCCATGACCACATACTCCAAGGCTAGCTACCTAAACATGACTGCCGCACATTACGGTGTGGGGCCTCAGGCATTGTGGTGGTATGTCTGTATTGTTTGGCTACCTCCACATCTGATGTCACATACAATAGTCACCCAGGCATTGCAGACCGAGCTAATGTTGGCAACGTGGCAGGCGATGGAGTACTTACTGACAATACACCCTCTCACTCACTACAGGGTCGCAATCCATACATGGACTTCATAGTGTCCCTGTGGACACATACACGGTACTGACATGCACACGATATGTCCTGGGACACTGGCCCGATGTCACCTTCCGATGTCCCTGGCTGTAATGTCCCACCAACCTGTTTGGTACATGTCTCCGCACCAGGCCACTATATTCACTGCTAGCCTGTTGTCGGACATTGTGTACCCTGACCGCCGCACAGTGGCATTTCTCGCACTACCCACGGGTGGCACTGCATTGCACATGTGGGACTGTAGTCATACACCCATGACTGGACCATTCTGAATGGCAATGGGGCACATCCTCACGAACGTGATTCCCACACACATTGATGGCCTCCAGACCTTTCCTAGCACCCATGTTGGGCTTGTGTATGCCACAGCACGGCACATACACATGCTGGCCACCTGTCATACCATTGCATGGGTGGTTGGGGTGGTATGGAGGCCGACACATCAGACGTTGTCCTCACATTGCCCTTTAGCACCATTCCATGTTCTGGTATTGGCAACTTACACATCCACCTGCACATCATACCCTCTGTCTCAGGATGTTATGCTATGTGGCTCATGGACAGGACACACAGTGTTGCGAGTATACCATAGTACCTACTACATGTCAGGTACATATGGCATTACACAGTCCTCAGTCATGGGGCCCCTCATGTTCACTATGTGCTTACATACAGAACATGCTGTCACAGAGTACTGTCCATGCTTAGATATCCCACGCCTACATACCAAGCACCATTATTGCTCCACCAGCTCATACCAATACCAACCATATGGGTGTCAGTGTGGCGGATACATCATATGAGTATCATGGCATCAGGATGCATGACACATGGTGCATGCACATCACCTTTGCATAACAACAGTCACCCACTGACTATCACATGGATACTGGTCCCGTACATACATATCACATTGTACATGGTTGCTGTACATACATATGCCACACACGGTCCTGTGGTTACCGTATTCCACTGTGGCATGGATACCCTTCTGCAAGGCCACACCTATCTGTACTGTGTGTGATGCTGGTACATAGGTAGCCATTGTACCTGTGAAATACACACATCTACACACAGTCAATGGTACAATACCACATTTATGGTGTACCTTCAACAACAGCTACAGCTTTACTTGGCACAACATTGTCATGCCACGATGTTTACCAGGCTCAGACAGTTTACATATGCGGCTGACATACAGACAGCACATCTGTATACATCTGCATACCACATGCTCAGGGGTGTCTTCTGCTCTGACACGGCCCATGTCCTCCACATTACTGATGCATATACTCCTCATACATGACATCTGTGGTGGGCAGTGTGAACGGACTGCTCCTGGATATGTGCACACATGCCACACTGCATGGGCTGGGCTTCTGTGTTACTTCCACAAACACAACACACACCATGCTGTGGAACATAGGTCCTGTGCACACCCCACAGGGACACACAGTAGCACTGTTCATGTGATACCTCCCTTGCTGTTTGAGTGACACATAGTACTGGTACCATCACAGCAGCGGTACTGTGTAGATGTGCAGTTGACACCCGCCTCTGCTGTTCACAGGACACTACCATGGGGAGGTGACACTACTGTGTACACTGCACATTTGTTTACACATGGACCTGCCAGACTGCATTGTTGCCCACTGTGCACCTGTGCAGCTGCTACAGGTCCTTTGAGCATGGTTACTTGGTGTCCCTTCCATTTCGGCTAGCTATCATGCTACTACTCTGTCCCATACCTACAGGCCTTATGTATCCTGTTATTGTACTTACCAGTAGGCGATACCTGTGTTATGCATGATATGCCTGTGATACTGTGTATGATATCTGTCATATCTACCTAGACAGCTTTACATTACACATATTTCACATAGTATCCCCTAATGCAGGGCATACTTGCACGTCGGACGCACCTTACGTATGACATCAACGGTATATGCCCATACACATGCGAGCTGTGACAGTATACATACATGGCCTATCCCCTGCTATGGCACTTCCTTGTTGGACATCCACTGCCAGCAACGGCGTGCGGTATGGCATTGTTCTCTCTAATGCCCCCCTGTGGCAGCCCTTGTGGTGTCTCTGCTGTGTACATGATGTCCCACTGCTGTACACACGGTGTCCACATGTGTTGGTATGCTCAGCAGGATATCACTACATAACTACCTTTCACCACTTTCTGCATTACGGACAAGTGTGATTAATTACAACCACCATTCACATACAGTACAGCTTCGTCATACACATCATACGTTACACAACCGTACATATCATGTGTTCTATATACCTTGTCGGTGTTTCGTTCCGTGTTTCGTTCCGTGTATCGTTTTTCCATTTTCTTTCGCTTTCGGTTGTACTCTGCTGGTTTGGTATGAGCATACGGTTTGAATATCCTGAGAGTCATCCTTATATCCGTCGATACCTGCAACATGTGAATTCATCCCACCAATTGCTGTTCCTCGGTGAGTAAGTATGTGCATATCACCTGTGCATCTACTCCATTCAGAAATTACGCATTGATACTGGGGTATAATTGGATTCCTCACCTGGGCATTGGCTATTTGCACTACCGTCGTGGAGATGGTCTGTATTGTGTTATGTTATGTGTAACTGCAACCGCTATGCATGGCAACAGGTATATTTCGAGGTAATGTTACCCGTGGATTGTGTGTGTAGGGTGTAGTATTTGGTTCAACATGTGGGTGTCCCTGTCCTGACGATGAATGATAACGGAGTATTGCATTCAAAACTGTAACATGGCTGTTGTATTCCTTTATACAATGCATGCAAGTATGCATCTGCCTTTAATTGTGTCTCCCACGCGAGATGTTGTGGTTATGCAGATGTCATTGACTGACTGTATGTTTCTGCTGCTATTACAGTTTGTATTCCTTTAATATCTACGGTGGGGGATATCGGTGGTTGTACATGATGGATACGGGTTGTGGGCCTTGCATCTGTACATAGACAGTATAGTTGTCTGTGTGCTCCATCCCTACCTGGAGAGTTAACAGTTAATAGTCTTTTGTTATGGGAGTGTAGCTTGGGCTGTTGTTAATTGGTTCCAATATCGTCTGCAGGTGGCCTTGCTGCATGCATACCCCCGTAACTTCTGTGGTATATCAGTGGCTATGTGTACGTGAGTAATTACATGCATATCACCTGTGCATCTACTCCATTCGGTAATTACGCGTTGATACTGGGGTATAATTGGATTCTCTGCCTGGGCGTTGGATATTCACCCTACCTTCATGGGGATGGTCTGTATTGTCTTATGTTGTGTGACTGCATCTGCTATGCATGGGAACAAGTATGGTCTGCATTCATGTCACCCATGGATTGTGTGTGACAGGTGTAGTATTTGTTTCAACAGGTGGGTGTACCTGTCCTGCCGACGTATAATAATGGAGTATTGCATTCAAAACTGTAACATGGCTATTGTTTGCATTTCTACAACACATGCAAATATGCAGCCGCCTTTAATTGTGTCCCCCACGCGATATGTTGTGGTTATGCAGATGTCATTGACCGACTGTATGTTTGTGCTGCTGTTACGGTTTGTATTCCTTTATTATGTACAGTGGGGGATGTCGGTGATTGTACGTCGCAGATACGGTTTGTGGGCCTTGCATCTCTACATAACCAGTATAGTTGTCTGTGTGCTCCGTCCCTACTTGGAGAGTTGACAGTTAATTGTCTTTTGTTATCGGATTGTAGGTTGGGCTGTTGTCATGTGGTGTCGGTATCGCCTGCGGGTGAGCTTGATGCATGTATACCTCCGTAACATCTGTGGTATATCAGCGGTTGTGTGTAGGTGACAACTATCCCTTGTCATTCTGTCCCAGATATTTGCAGTCATTGTGGTCCTGTTGTTGGGATAGCCCGTTTGCCAGTGGTTGCCACATATTCAGATGGGAAATGATTGTTTGACACTTGTAGAACACACAGCGGTGTTTACGGGCCGACACGTGGCCACGGTCAGTACTGGGGTAGCACATACGTATTTCCGCGGTACATACCTATTGCTTTGTGACTTTGCCGACGTATTTTATTGCAATTAACATATCGGTATCGTACATACAGGCATGACTATTACATACGTCCTTTCCATTTCATATGGGGTATATTCCTGTGCTACCATCTGGGACATATTCACTTTGTATTGTTTTATGTCGCGACACACCTAGCCAGGGTGGGGCTGTCACTACTACTTTGGGACTAGTAGTGTACATATACCTGAGGCTAGTTTACCATATGCCTACACCTAATATTCCACTCTGCCTCTAACGTGGCACCAACATACACATGTTGCAGACACACACACATTACACTCACACAGCGGCCTTCACTGCGTACATACTACGGCACTCACGGGACGGTTGCACACAGTACCTCGTGGACCACAACACGGTGGCGGTGTCTACCTCTCCTTCATATCATCATACTATTACACGCGCATGTACTGTTACAGTACTGTGGTCTGGCGATCTTTCGCCGCGGTTATGCATTTCGGTATGTTACCCGTTCCATGGTTGGCGGTATCCTCTTATGTTGAACCTCCTGGATGTTCAGGTTGTCGTTTCACTATGTATACTATGTACAGATATCGCGGGTTACAGCTCAGTCACCTTATATCCCTCTAATTCCCTGTCTTAACTGTAGTATATATATGTATATGTGTACATATATTTCTATATATATATATATATATATATATATATATATATCTATCTATCTATATATATATATATATATATATATATATATATATATATATATACACACACACACACACACACACATATATATATATATATATATATATATATATATATATATATATATATATATATATTTATATATATATATATATATATATATATATATATTTATATATATATATATATATATATTTATATGTATACATCTTCGTGACGTGGCAGGCATACAGCAACGCCGTATGCTGTAGGACCCGCGTACTTTTCAGGTGTTGGCATTACATGCTCCACTGGCAGTTGGGTGTACAGTATTTGGGGGCTGCCTATGTTGGAGTCACACATGAGGCCACCCATACAGTACACTTTACAGGTGGTCATGTTTGTGTGCCGTCCATTTCACTGTATGTGCAGGTAGGGAGGTGTCAGTCCATGGGGCCTACGCTGTCAGAGTATGTGCTATACGTTCCCTCTTTGCCAAGGTGTAGGCATATTGGGTACGCCTCCGTCTGCCTATTGGGGCTGGCACAGTGTGTTCCTGGTCTGGAACCCTCTGTGCCTGGACTGGCCTTGGCTGTTGTGGTGGGCTTTGTGGCCCTTCACCGTTATGTCCCTGCAGCAGCTGCTTCCGCAGGATCATATTATGTAGCATGGCACATACTATGAATATGTGGGCACATGTGCCTGGAGAGTACTGCAAGGCTCCACCAGATGTATCCAAGCACCAGAACCGTGATTTCAGCATCCCGAACACACGCTCTATGATTATTCTGGTTTGTGCGTGTGCCTCATTATGGCGTTCTTGCATGTGTGTGTGTGCATTTCTGATGGGAGTCATCATCCACGGCTCCAGTGCATAGCCAGCATCCCCCACGAGATGGCCTTGTGGGATGTCCCCCCTGGCAAATACCTGATACAGCTGTGAGGCATGCCAGATATGGGAGTCGTGGTAGCTTCCAGGGCTGCCAGCACAAACATCCATGATAATGCCCTGAGCATTGCACACGACCTGGCAATTGATGGAGGGGAATCCCTTGCGGTTAATGTAGCGTCTACCCTGCTCACCAGGTGGTGACTTGATTTGTATGTGCGTACAGTCTATCACACCCAGTACCTCCGGGTATTGTGCCACACGGTGGAAGTGGCGCATATTGCTAGCCAAATCCTCCTGAGATCTGGGGAAGTATATAAGCTCATTGGCATGTGGTAACATGGCATCCAGGAACTGGTGTAGTACCCTGGATGCTGATGCCTGTGAGATGCCCATTATATCTCCAGTTGGCCTTTGAAAGGTACCTGTGGCCAGTATTCACAAGCTTACACATACCTTTGTGTCCTCTGGGATGGGTTCCCCTCTGTTGTTTCTTGTTCTCAGGCGTGGCCAGCACAGCTCCACTATTAGCTGTAACGTGTCCCTGTCCACCCTGTAATGCTCTACTATCTCCAGGTCTTGTAGCCCCTGGTAGATTACCCTTGGTCTGAACACTCTCCTTCTCCTCCGAGGCCTACGGTGGTTGTCGGCACCCTCCTCCACAACACCATCTGTCTCTAACACATGCTGATAGATCACAGCCACGGCAACACCCAACATGTACATTTTAAAAGTTCCCCGTGTGTTTACACCTATGGTGCGACGTTTGGGAATACGCGGCTGTGTGTTGTGTGCATTCACACTTTATACTATTGTGCTGTGCACACCGATGATGTCATAGGGTGTGTTTGTACGGCCGTATCTGGGGGTTATCGTCCGTGTTTTACCGATGGAACTACAACGCTGTTGCCTTTGGTATTGCATTACTCTTGCCTGCCATGGATTACCTTTCTACCTTCCCTTACTATTTCTGCACGTTGCACCTACCATTTCTGGCATGCATCCTGCAGAGCAATGTCATGTATACTTTCTGGGACATGGCATATCATGCGTTTTGTGTGCTGCCGCCATTGTGCTGCCTGTCTTCTTTGCTCTGCTGTGTCAGGTCTTCTATCTTTGCAATCTGCTACCTCCCCTACTTTCTTTGCATTCATATGCCTCCCCTATCCCGTTTTGCAGGTTTCTGCATGCAGAGTTGTCAGCTGCCGCCGATTGGCCTTCATGGGTTGATTAGTGTTGATTGCTCATTAGTACTCCAATTACACTTTTTCCGCATTTCCTCATATTCTTAACATCACCTTCCTGTTTCTGATGTTGTTTGCGGGGTGAGCGTCACATGACTAGGTTAAGGGAACGTAGTCATCCTCGTGCACATGCACTTCTGCATGCATTGTGTGCTCTCAGCTGAACTATTACCCCCACCCCGGTCCTGCAGCTGTGATTTGCGATGTACAGCCCAGGTTTGCTGTGCTCCAATGTGCTTCCTGCTACGGTGGCACACCCCTCTGCAGATGACATGTATTCCCTCTAAGCCACTCCTCGGTGTATTACCGCTGCGCCATTTGGTACAGCCTTACGCCGGCGGGGGATTTGCGATTCAGTATTATCTGCCTCATTTGCATGGCATTGACTACTAATTCATAGTTACCACATGAGAACACTGCCGCGAGTCCTTGGCAACCCTTGCACCGTGGTTATGGCATTCCATGCATACCATGGTGTATTATGCTGTGACCCTGCTGTGTATTACGCTGCTGTTTTATAACATTGTTATATTATTTCATTGTATTACACCTTCCGCAAACATGTCCTAGGGTTCTGATGTGAGTTGCTGTGGACATGCCATTTAAGTTGTTATTTACATGTTGTGCATGTTTTCTTTTGACATTGTCTGTGTATTTCGCCATTGGCATATGGTACCAGTGTGATACCTGGGTCTGACACTCTTCCGTTACTCCTATGTTCTGTTTGGGAAAATGTAAACCGTTTTTTTTTTGGTTTACATTGCTGTGGGCTTATGCTACGCCTGCGCCACTTCGTGAATCACTATATGCCTTCATTTGCATGGTGCAACACCGCACATGGGGTGTTTTGCATACCTACGCCGGGGGCTGCGCAGATCCGGCGCATGCTGGTAGTGCACGTGGGATTGGATCGTACATGAATCGCTTGGCGGCCATATTTGGCGTTGTAACGCCTATGCTATGCATGCGCCTGGTGCAAGGTTCATGAATCCCGGGGTATGTCCTGCAATTTACTATTTAGGCTGTATGACCACAAAGTATTTAACACAAAAATATATCTCTCATCTACTTGTAATAATAGCAATGTCCTGTCCAAATATAAAACCACAGTAGGATGCACAAAGAAAAAAAAAAACAAAGAAACAAACCTTAAGCACAGAAGGATTAGAAGTCGAACATTTATTAAATGCTAAGCTGTAGAAATTGCAGTTTGAAGCATCCCAAATGTTACTAAAGTGTGCCCAGAATTCTCACTCTAATTAATCTGGTGGCTTGCCTAACATAATAATCATCACAGGGATATCATGGACGGTATACAGCCATTGCCCAAAGCAAAAATAGTTCTTATGAGCAACACCCTTGCGATGATCAATATGATGTTCCAGGGAAATGAGCCAGCACACATCTCTTACATTTAAGACAATCAGCTTTTGTGTTGGGAAACATACATTTCTGGGCAAAACTGTCTATCAGTGAAGGTGAATTGCAAAATGTTACCTTTAGAAACCTCACAAGGGAAGAGTCCTTAATGTTGTTGCTTAATGTGCCAGTGTTTCTTAAGAATTTGAGAAATCCCATCAACAAAAGTAGCATACTTCATCACAAAATAAATGCCCTTGGATCTTTTTCTCCAAAGACCAAGAATCAATTTATGTTATCTGAGGAATATATGATCAAAAACCTCTTTACATGACGAGATCAAGCATTTTAATTTGTAATTCCTATCCTGCAAAACTTGTCAAATTCTCACAGATGCTTGATAAAAGTCACAGTCATCTGCATATATTGGTTGACTCTTAATAATTCCCATAAGGAAAAGATTTCAACAAATGTGGAGGGTGTGTGGTAGCAGCTGCTTGAAGTTTATTGACAGAAGTGGGTTTTTTATACATATTAATAAATATGCTGTCATTTTTATTGTAAGTAAATACGTGTAAACATTCAAAATAATTTTTTTCTAAATATTAGTATATTTTATACCAAGCCATTGGTTATTTAGTCTCAAAATAATTTCCTTCATCTGCTATGTGCAGCCTTTAACTATAAAAAGAAATCATCTATATAATATTCATGCAAGAAAATATCATCACATCAGTCGCCGTGCTAGACGGGGGTCCAGGGAAGTAAATAGTGTGGGAAGAAATAGCCAGGGAACTGTTATGGCTAGGCTTGTATAGGCCCTAGGGCTGATAGCCTAGTACCAACCTATGAACCTATAATGTTGATTAGAATATGTTTTGTAATTACCTCATAAAGAAGTTTGCATAATTGGGAGCAAATTTAGCTCTAGTTACTGTTTCCCTTAGTTGTAGAAAGCTATTCTTATAAAAGGGATAAAGGTAAAGACAGGAAAACTCAAACAAGGAAAGAAAAAAAATCTTAGCAGTCAACTCATAGAAATGTGGAAGAGCTACTAGCCGCCACTGTGATTAAAAGATATATCTAGACTGATCACATCCATAGTAACAACTGCAAATTCATCTTGCCAAGTCATCCCGTAAGCTTTCTAAAGCAGATAATTAATGTATCTAATGTAAGAAGATAAATCAATAAAAAAAAAAATGATTGCAACCACAAATCTATAATGATACCTACCCTATCTAGTGGACTCCAAAACAAGGGACAGTCTGTATCTACAAAGATGATGTTGGGGGTCTTTATGAATGTTTGAGACATAATAGTTATAAATGATAATCTGACAAAATGCCCCTCTCAACTGCATTTTCCAAAAATCTCACCAAAGCTGATGGTATGTTGGATAAAGGATTATCTCACACCTTGTAATATTCCCTGTTGTTGTTCAATAACTGATATATTATATCCGGGTATATCTTTCTAGATATTGCCAATACACTTCTGCACATATCTGTGAGCTTTTCTAATGGACATCCATCTTTAGACATAGACTCTAATGCCCTCCATTCCTCCTTTGAGATATTATATTTTATTGTATAACGTATGAATGTAGAAGAATAACACTAAATCTCTTGTTTAACAACATCACAAAGAAAAGGGGAAATAAAATAAGACCAGCTTCTGAATGCTGCTTTTTGGATATAATGTATGTATATGAAAACATGTAAATACGTTCATAGGTAAGATCAAGGCTAGCTGCCCTTGTGGGCCATTTTTCAGCCTAGCGAAATTCCATTTTCATGCTCAAATTAACCTATCCCAACTGGCTAGAGATTGGCCTTGTCCATCCCATGGCTGATAGATTTACATTAACCCTAATGATAATAACTGGGATCATATCACAGATAATTTGAGGGGACACGTGCATGGAATAAAACATTTAGGAGTTGCCGCTGTCCATCAGTAGTACATGGAGCAGTCCTGGGGTAAATTCTAGATCCAAGCTGACCTTAAATATGGACAAGGATGAACTCTGATGTCCATGTTCATGATTTCCATGAAATCATGGGGATAAATAAAATAGCCACTTTATTAAACAATAATAAAGCAAATTTCTCAGCTGCTTTATAAAAGTTCCTATCATTTGTATATATTATTCTCACCTCACTCATGGTATTTCTTTATTAAAGCACAAGAAAGCATCAAGCATAACTACTATTTGTATAGCTTCAAATATCCTTTTCCAAGAATCTACACATGGCAAGGATAGTTGTCAGCCATTTACTATTGCAATAATTAGGTAAAGCAAATACAGTGACATCAGGAAGTGATATCACAGTTAATGCTAAGCAAAGATGTTGTACTATGAAGGCAAGTTTGAGTTGGGTAGCTGATACAAAATATTCACTTCCATCTGTATTTTTATAAACATGCTAGCAATTTTTAATGTCTTGGACCCCTCTTATTCTTTTGGAAATTGATCCCAGGTTGTATGTCCAAGAGTTGACCTGGCACATTCTCCAAGACTGAGATGAGATTTCAGCCTCTGAGTGATCAGAGTTTCTTATTTTATGATTGTTACTGTTGCACAAGATATAATATTTCATAGTTATAAACAGATAAGCTTAAATATATTAAATAATCACTGAAATATAGCAAATACATACATTAGATTGCAACCTAAAATACTTCACCTACTACCCTTCTCTATATAATGTTGACATCTTCCTTAAAACTCTACTACTATCAGGAGATATTCACCCAAATCCAGGCCCAGACACTCTCTCCCCTATCAACAATTCAACTAACCCTGTCACTGGATGCCTTACTCTCCCAAAAAAACATATATCCTTTTCTTCAATGAATATTAGAAATATGTTGAATAAAGTAAGTGAATTCTATGCATGGATGTCAATTCACTTCCCAGATATTGTTACCCTCACAAAAACTTGGCTAAAACCTCTTAACTCTGATAAAGACTTTCTCCCTCCAGGGTATAATATACTCCAACTAGACCTGCAAAATAAAATATGTGGAGGAGTAGTCACTGTCTAGTCAAACCATCTTACACTCCCTTTGCTAGATAAATAAACCCCATTATTTTCCACCTGCTGAACTTCTAATTGCCAACCTCAAACTTAACAATCATATTAAAATTACTGTAGCAGCCATTTATATACCCCGGGTGACAACAACCCCCTACTTGAACATATTGTCTCCTGGGTTACTCAACACATACATAATGAAACCATCCTCCTATGGGATATCAATATAAACTGTCTCTCCCTCTGCTCACTTAACTCCATGTTAAGTATCAACTTGCATGGCTTTACTCCGCTTATCTTTACACCTACATATGCTAATAAATCTTACAACTCCAGCTCCCTAATTGACTGGATATTAGTCTCAGACTCACATAAATATCACAACCCTGAAACATTGACTGACCACTTAAGCAATCACTCTCCAGTAAAAGTTCTAAGATTTTCTCCACATTTCTCCAGAACGTATAGCTACATTGAATGTCACAAGCTATCAGACTTTGACTCAGAAACCTTTAATACCCTCCTCTCCAAAATAAATTGATCTTTTCTGACACATCTCCCTCTAGACAACACAGTAAACACATTCAGTTCAACTTTCATATATATTTTTAACTCATAGGCACCCTTGCGCACAATACGTGTCAAATCTAACATACCCCCCTGGTTAACTAATGCCACACACTCCTTAATCAAAATTAGAGATAGAATGTAGACAACCTGGGTAAAAACAAAGCTCTACATTCACTTGCAAAAATATAAAGAACTCAGAAACCTTACTAAAAACATATCAACAAAGACAAAAAGGATTTCTATAGTAACCCACCCACTTCACAAAGATTAAATCCCAAGACATTTGGGCACTCAATAAATCAAATACTACATCCTTGTAACCGTTCATCTCCTAATCCCTGCCCAATAAATACACCCCATCAAACAGTTTCTATCTTCAATTCCTACTTCATTGACTCTATCAGTAAGATGATAAGTCCTGTCCCTCAAATTCTAATACTACAAATCCACTAAATCCCCCCCTCGAGTCAGAATTTTTCTAACATCTTTTCCCCTAAACCCGTACCTAACAACTACACTAAACCTCTACTTTGAAAACTAAAGGCATGTTCTGCATCTGCCACTAATCTACCTCCCTACTTCCTTCAGATAGCAGAAGACTCTCTAGCCCTTCCAGTTTCTATACTGATAAATCGTTCAATTTCTGAATCAAAAGTTCCCTTTATCTGTAAAGAATTTTATAACCTACCTATACACAAGGGAAGTAACTCCATAGAAACCTTCAGGTTTCAGACCCATAGCCGTCCTGCCACCTCTCTCAAAAATATTAGAAAAATGCATTTATAAGCAAGTCATGAAACACTTGTTTCAAGAAAAATCTGCTTGCTCCCACACAACATGGCTTTTGTCCAAAACATAGTACCACTACTGCCCTCCTATCCTTTATCAACGCTATTTTTCTGGCCAGAGATAACAACAAACTACTGTCATGTTTATTCCTAGATATGTCTAAAGCATTTAATACGGTCTCTCACTCCTTTCTTCTTGACAGACTCACTTATCTTAATTTCTCCACCTCTACCATTACCTGGTTTACTAGCTACCTCTCAGATCGACTGCTATCAGTAAAATGTCTCTCTGCTCTCTCTCCTCACCTTCCTATCAAAATGGTTGCTCCCCAAGGATCTATTCTTGATCTTCTACTCTTCAATACCTTTACTAATCTACTATATACCTCCTGCTCTCAGTCAACTTTTATCCAATATGCTAACTCTACAGTCATCACCATTGCTAACACCCTGTCTGACTTAAATTCTATTACTCAGAAATTCTTCAACTCTGTTGCGATCTGGCTGCCTAACAATCAGTTAATTCTGCATCCTAAAAAAAAAAACTTACTTTTTCTTCCCCAAAACCTAAACAAACTTAAATCTAATTTTGCTCTCCACTCTCTAAATAAAGCACCTATCATAGCTGAATCCAACACAAAAGTTCTAGGGGTCATGATAGATGACCAACTGAAATTTGATTTGCATGTTAATAATTGTATTAAAAACCCATAAAAACTTGGCCTCTTATGCAGAAATAAAAAGTTCCTATCAAACGAAGCTAAATTCTCCATCTCTCATGCCTACCTCTCACCAAGCCTATTGTACAGCTCTCAGGTCCTCTCCAACCTCCAAACCTCTCTCCTAACTAAGCTAGAGAATTCCTATAACAAAGTGGCCAGATTTGCTGCAAATCAAAGCTATAGGTCTCATCATGTCTCTCTTTAAAACATTTAAACTGGCTTGAATTACCCCACCAGCTTCTTCTCTCTCAGCTTCAGATTATCCACTCTATCTTGTATCAACCATATTTCTGTCCCAACTTCTCTCTCCTCTAATCTCCTTCTACACTCTTTGTAGAACTCTCCTGTGATCAGACCAAAACTTACTACAAATCTATAAACCCAAGAGCAAAATTGGTCAAAACCTCTGTAGCTACTACCCTACCATCTCTTGGGACAAACTCCCATTGGAAATTAGATCACTTAAACAACTCAATGTATTTAAATCAGCCACCAAAGAGTAACTAAAAAGTCACTGGTCTTGCCACTGTACTCACCCCCCATAAAATTTCTTTCTCTCCTTTTGCAGTTTACTGTCTGCCTTTTACTGGATTTACTTCTGTTTAGTGTCAACTCTCTAAATCGTCTTATCTTGGTTGTTTGTCTATTCCCGGTTAGGGGTTGCCACAGTGGAACTCCAGTCTGCTAATGATTGGCAGTAGATGTTTTATGGTGCTGAGTTGCCAGCCCGATGTCCAACCTTCAGCGAAGGCACACCCATTCACACATGTCTTTCAGAGGCCACTCGACTGCAGGGAGGACATGTAGACTCCACACAGAAGGCACTCCAGCCGAGAATCAAACAGGAGAACCTCTTGCTGTGAGGCAACAATGTTACCATTGTACCCCCGCGGCTTCTCTAGGTAATTTTCCTATTACTCAGTCTTAAAATATCTCTACTTATTATACTGCCTGTATGTTCTACTGTAACTGTAACCACCTTGGCTGTATTTATAAACTTAGTATACTGTTTTATAAACTTCCATACTGCTTCTGCACACATCTTAAATGTAACACTAACTTAACTCTGTAAAGAATTTCTATGCTGTTACTGTTTCTAGCTTAAAAATGTTAATGTTTTTTGTTTTTATATAAATTCATTTTACTTTTACAATTTCATTGTAAATTTGTGGATCTTTTCTCCCTGGGCCTCTGCTGAAAAAGGGCTATCAGCTCAGCCGGACTAACCCAGTCAACTAATGTAAAATAAATAAATAAGTAAAATAAACAAATAAATAAATAGATTGCAATGTGTCATAGCTTAGTGCTTATTTGATTTGTAAATAATTTGAAAAAAATTGTTGATGCTACTTCAATGGAACTGTTATGATATGATATTCTGTACCGCAGTATCCTTTAATTGATTTAGTAATATAATCTAGAGATTAATTCATTTTAAAAAGGTCACAGAATGTAGAGAATATAACAAAATATTTGAAATTTATTGGTAAATGTCTCAATCAGTTTGTATTTTTGAGACTGGGAAGAAATGATAGGTTAAAATGCAGTAGGAATGTACTTTTTCTGCTCTTCAGAGACCAGATGATTACCTCCCACCAAGATTAAATTGTAACTATTTGAAGCATTAAAGATTTCGTATGCGTCATACTCTATTCAGAAGAATAACCTCCTGTTCCCAAGCTGTTCAACATAGACAGTTGAATACATTTTTATTCTTAACGAAAGCAGGTTTGGCTGAACACTCAGATGTAGAGCAAACATTAAGAACACATTTGAAGGCCTACTCATTACTGTTCTGCAGTTCTACTTAGTGTACAGACTACCATTTTATGCTTACACATAGCAAAGTAGTGCAATCTGTGGAGAATTATTAGCAAGGGAGCGTATAGTGTGCAAGTTATATTTTAACTAAAATTTTCAAGCTATACATTTGATTGACACTCTGCTATGTAATTAGAAATGCTGAGGGATATTGCTGAGCAGAATCTGAGTGGGTTATATTTGCCAGACTCTGTCTGTATGCATGTGGAATATACAAATGCATATTAGTAATATTTATGAGCCTGCTTATACCATGGCTGCTTGTCAAAAAAGGTCAATGATTTTCAGTCTGATAAAGAAAACACATTATTTGCCTCGTAATTCAAAACTCACATTCTCATTATTATTAAAAATGCACCCAAAGTAGTTTGATCTAATTGGGAAATAGTGACTCTGTATTATTCTGAAAATAATGTACAAGAAAAATTAAAACCAGAATGTGATACATAGAAGGTATAAAATATCTACATTTATGAAATACACATTTGACATGTAAAAAATATATATATAATGGAATCATGAATTAAGAGGAGTCTTGCTGTGTCATGTTCTATGTGTGCACAGTTTGGTAGTGCCACCTTGTGTTTGTAGCTGGTTAATTGCATAAAACATAACAGATGTGATCTTGATATACAGAATGTTGACAGAATTCATATAACGAGTTTTTTTAAGAAGATACAATTATGATATATATGCAGGAAAATAGAGATGAAATCTGTGAAGTATTGTTTATTACTGTACGCAGACTTGCAATAGAATAATTAGACAAATTCTTAAACAATGAAGAGAAAATAATTAAGAATTGCTTGGGAAGCAATGATGACTGGAGGATTTAAAACAATCGCTGATTTGGAATTTAAAATGATTTATACAAAATAATGGCTGTAACCACACAAAACACAGATGAAGTCCAGTTCCATGATATTCCAAAAACACAGCTCAAGTCAGGAAAAGAAAACAAATCCAAATAAACAATGAACATGTCCTGATAAAAAAAATACTTAAAACTTTAATAAATGGTAAGGGCTTTTGCAAACACAGTTGCTTCTTCATACCATACTACTTCATGACTAAACATCAACTAAATAAATGCTATTTACTAATGAACTGAATTATAACTTCAGACAATGATATATAAAAGCATTTCCTGTTGCTAAGGTATGCCCAGTCATACAAAAATCAGGACACTGTCTCCATTCACTCAATCTACCATCCACAATTTTCTATTATGAATAAACATAATATATGCATTCTTATACTAAAGCGATCTAAAATTAATGCACAACCAATAATTCAACATAGCCATCATTGTATAAAAAATAAAATATAAAAATAAATCACCTTGTCAATCTTCTTGCCTTAAGAATGGGTTTTAGGGACACATAATCATTTAAGCCTAGTTCACGGATGCATTTTAAGTTTTAACATCCAGTGTAACTCTAAATGCTCAGGCTCATTAACCAAATCCCCCATTCTCACACCTTCCTCAATCACATCTAAAGCCATGAACTTGAACTCATGTCCCTCACCTCTCTCATTCATATGTTTAGTGAGTGCAATATAGTTCTAATCTCCGTGTCCACAATAATGATAATACTTAATTCATTCACACAGTAAGCTATTCATCTTTCCCACATAGAATGACCTACAGAGCATGCAATGGGCTAAATAAATCAAACTTTTTGTATTACAATCTACCTGTATATTAAAGTTATACATTTTACCATCTTCGGATGAAGAAATACAGAGGATTCATCTATAAAGTTACATAAAGAACACCCCTTACATTTCCTAGTACCTAATGCACCACTGTTAACCCCCATCATTCCTATCCCCTTTAATCTATGCAATGATTCTATAATTCTGTTGTTACTAATTCAGATCAAGGATGTCTATTTTTGTATTGTACTGCATAAGCAAAGGTTATCTTTCTTGTTTTAACTATACCTAACTCGGAATAAACAGTTGATTGTTTAATATTCTAGTTAAGTATAGACTCTTTTTAGTACCATTTAACTGGAAAGGGTAAATGCTGAGGATTCACAGGCTGCTGCTAGCAAGATGATAACTACCTATGCCTGGAAGGAGTGCAGGCCATTCTTGCAATATCATCACCATACATCCAGGAATGTGTCTCTTTTATGGTGTAATTTATCTTATATCTGATTATATCTATATTATATATTATATATAATATATGTTATATTGATTTATATTATATCTAATGTGGATCTCAAAACCCACCAAAGAATTCATGTCCACAAGGGATAAAATCTGGAAATCATGGCAGAAAAGCAAAGACCTCTGAACTCTACTATATTACAAGCAACTCTGCAACCAGGCAAAATGTCTAATAACCAGTGCTAAAAAAGCCTACTACTACCACCAACAAAAAACAGAAAAATAATTCCAAAAAATTCTGGTTCTCCATCAACCAACTATTACACCCAGGGTCTCAAAGCAACCCATTCCCTGACCCACACAAAACCCATATTGAACTTGCCACCCTCTTCAATTCCTACTTTATTGACAGCCTAGCTAACCTAACCACGACCTTTCCAACAGTTAACACTACCACCACCAAAACAACTGATGACCAAATCATCTGAGAAAACAATTCTACCCTCAACTCCAAGCTACAATTCTCCCCTATACCCACTGGCACAATAAAAAAACACCCTGTACTCTAGCACCTGACAATCTACCCCCACACTTCCTGCAGCTAGCTGTAAACTCTATAGCTTATCCCATGAGCATACTCATTAACAGCTTGATTAAAGAATTCCTTGTCCCAGAAATCTGGAAAAAAGCATTCATTCTCCCCTTACACAAAGACAGCACCAATACAGACACCACAAACTTTTGACCCATAGCAATTCTCTCACCCCTCTGTATAACACTGGAAAAATGCAACCATGCCCAATTCGTCAACCACTTGCTTAAAAATCAAATTCTATCTCCCATTCAGCATGGTTTCAGACCAGGACACAGCACCACTACCTGCCCTTCCTTGCCTTTTCCTCGACCTCTCCAAAGCTTTGGATATCATTTCCCACACTATCTTCATCTCTAAACTATCCAGCCCCCCATTTCCTCTCTCTAACAGGCAGCAATCCACCAAATGGCAACAGTCTTACTCTCCCTTCCTCAGTACTTCTACAGGGATACCCAAAGGCTCCTTACTTGGACATCTTTATTAACAACTTTCACTCCACTCTCCCACAATGCTCAGTAATCCAATATGCTGATAACTCTACAATAATATGCACTGCAAATTCCAGCTCTGGACTCCAGCAACTTACCTAGAATGCTCTCACTTCCACTGAATCTTGGATGCTTAACAATCATCTTGCCCTAAATCCAAAAAAAACTAAACTAGTAATTTTTACCCCTAAGCAAACATTTCCCCTAGATAAAACATCCTTCACTATATAAGCCCATGGCAATACCACTATAGAAGTTGTCCCACACACTAAATTATTAGACATTATTATAGAGGAAAACCTTAACTTTGACCTACACATAAGCAATAACATCAAAAAACACAATGAAGGCTTAGTATGCTCTACAGGCACCAGCACTTTCTTAATCTCTCTGCTAGACAAACCATTATAACTACCTTTTTATTACCCTATCTACCGTATGGTGCCCCTCTCCTCACTAATATAAAAAATTCTGCAAAATCCATACTTGATATGCGTTACAACAAAATAGGCAAATTTGCCACCAATGCCAAATTTTCAACCCACCACTGTAACTCACTGAAACAATTAATCTGGCTGGAACTCCCCTCAGTCTCTCATTCACCCAACTAACTACAGTGCACAAAATAATCTGCAGACCCACAGACTGTCCTGCTCTCGCAACTCCACTTGCCAAATACCATCCCAGCAGGCAACTAAGATCTAAAAGTCATCTACTTCTAAAAGTAGAAAAGCCCACCTTACCTGCTGGTCAACTCCTCTACTCCTTCACCATCGCCAAACTATGGAACTCACTTCCACCTTTTATAAGAAACACAGGCAGCACCACCACCTTCAAACAAATACTGAACAATCATCTCAATTCCTCCTGCTTATGTACCTGCTCTATAACCTAACCTCTTCCTTCTCCTTATATTATAACTAAATTCCTATGATTTTTGCTACTAGTGATGATAATTTCTCCATATTTATTACTTTTTCATCACTTGCTGATATTGGTTCAATAATGCTGATTAATGTATCTCTGTTTATACCTCCCTGATTGAGTTCATCTGGCAACCAACTAAATTCTTGCTATTATGTATATATTTTGTATAAATTACTGTAATCAAACCAACTAAATTCCTGCTTTTATGTATATATTACTGTAATCACTATGTGTAACACTGTTTCTACTTTTGCACCAATTAATGTTTAAGTTTTTTTCTGTATGTATGTTCTTGTCAGAGCTTTTCTTCCCGGGTCTCCACTGAAAATGGGCTCTTTTAGGCCCAGTGGACTTTCCCAGTAAACAAATGCAATAAATAAAATAAATATAATTTCCTGTGTTTTTAAGGTATATGCAAGACATATTCATAAGGCAGTGCTAATGTCCATTATATTTCTAATTGCAGTAACCTTTATCATATCTCATTGACGTGTCCTAGTTTCTGTTGTTACATTAGCACTCTTTTTTCAAGCATGTTATAAGTTGCTACAGAGCAAACACAAGGCCAGTTTTAAAAAAGCTTAGCTTGAATTAACTTTTCATCACACATGCTTATTAATCTATTTCTTTATGGCAATGCTAGAGTTGTAAAACTCTGTTTCCATCCGAAAGAAAAAAAGGATCTGCTTGTGGCTATTGTCATTGTTAGCAGTATGTGAAACAGGTACATACCTTCTGTATCAGAATTCGGTGTCAACCATTCATTCATACACTCTTTTTAGGGTTTATCTGTTAAAAGTTGTTGGCATGTCCACATTCTTTTGCAGCTCCATTACATATTGACATATAACAAGATTATAACTCCACATCTTAGTAGCTATAATTGAGATCCCTAACATATCCTGATGAAATACAGAACCCCTTCCGTGGCACTAATTACCCAAGAGGCTTATCTGAACAGGCATGGGTACTTTTTACAGACCAATCACTATTTCTGTCGGTGATTTCACCTAAACATCAATAAATAGGAAGACGTATAATACTGCAAATAAATATGCACAATACCGCCTATATTTTATAAATGTCAGGTCACATCACTAGATAGTACTCTTCTATACCAGGGAAACAAACTTGCATAACTTGGTCATAACAAACATTATACCACTATGGTCACCACCTATAGCTGCCCATCATTGGTCAGATCTGAGCAACATTCAGTGATCCTGACCTTTAGGAGCCAATGCAATTGCACATAAACTCCTATCATTATGGATTTTTATAAAAATAAATGTGTTATAACTAGCTGATAACCTAATTTAGTTCCAAATCACATTTCCTTTAAGGTCCCAGAAGACAACAGTACTGCATTTGAAGAGACCTTCAGTGCTCATCTCAATTCCTTCATCAAAACAGTCATTCTGATTCATCCTAAATAAAATGCCAAATCTGGGAATAAAGTCTTGTATAAACAAACCATATTTATTTATTATTTGATAATTGTATAGTTGTGGTGGTCACTGGACCCTTTTCATCATGGCACAGGCTTGAATGAGTTAATCAGTTAAACAGACCAAGATTTAATATGACTTAGCTATAATAATGTGGCAACATAAACAAATTAAACCACGTCATAACACACTTGTCCTGGACTGAATAAATGCAGATATACAGGTTTATGACTTTCTTTACAATTAGGTTAAGAGATAAATAGTCACTGTTTAGCCTGCATCTTTAAAGTGAGTGCAGGTTGATTGTGTTGCAAAATGTTCCTTCAGGTTTGCTTTAAAACTATCCAAGATGGGGAAATTTCTTGCATCAGGTGGAATATGTTTTCATAGATTCATAGACTGTCACTAAGCTAATGACTTGGAGGGGGCTTTCTAAGCCTAGCCAAGTTTTACCAAAAGAATAATGATGTTCTGTATCCAAATGGGACATTGAGGGCCAGCCATTTATAAACTACATCTGGCCTGTTCCCCATCCACATGGCTAGGTTGCACTTAAACTATGTAAAAGACAAAATCAGCTTCACATGGATGGAAAGCCTGTTCCATAAGAAGGGCAGTCTTTGGTACACATATCTGTCTCTCCAGCATGTTCTGTTTAAGTCACAGATAAAATTCAGGTCCCTAGTCCTTGTATTTCTGGTACACTTTGCCTTACAAATATGTAGGAGATTCATAAGTGTGGGGTTTGCAGATGCCTTGTAAGCCAGGCATAGACCATCCCTCAGCAATCTATAGGAGACTGAGTAGAGGAAAACAGCTTTAAGGTGCTCTGCATAAGGCAGGTTTGTTACACCTCGTATTCTTTTTGTAAGGAATGTCTGAGAACACTCTAGTTGCTGCATATGTCTGGTCAGCTACATAGCAAAGGGAGCATTGTACTCTATAATTGGTTTAATAAGGGAGGGGTACAGTGGGATAATGACCTATTTGGACCTAGATGTCATGCTCTTACTTATAAGGTGAGAAACACAAAAGGATTTCCTCACCACTGTGGCCACATGGTGGTCACAGTTAAGGATACTGCTTACATGTGTACCCAGATCCCTGGCCACTGGGTTGACTCTTAGAGGTGTATTATCAACATTGTAATTAGTCAGGATGATTGACTTCCTAAAGGGTAAAATTATGCATTCCTTAGCACTGAGTTTAAGACCATGGCTTTGGCACCATTTGTTAGACAGCGATACACCTTCTTGAAGGATGCTAGTGTCTGCAAGGGAGTCGATGATAACTCCCAGCTTGCAATCATCTGCAAACTTTGTCAGCCATAAACCTTCAGCATTTGTTTCCATTTCAGAGAAATTGATGCCAAAAAGGAGCAGGCCCAGTAATGAGCCCTGAATGATGCCACTAGTGACACATCTCTTGTTAGAGGTGGCCTCACCTATTTTGACATCCTGGATCCGATCCATGAACCAGTTGGCTATCCAGCAGGGGATAAAAGCATTTATACCTAAATGAATGAGCTTGTCTATAATGCCTGAGTGGGTTATTGTACCAAAAGCCTTGCCCAGGTTGAGGTACGTTGTGTGCACAGTCTTACCTTCATCCAAAGCTTTTGTGACCCTCTCAAAAAAGTTCAACATATTTAATAAGCATGACTTTCCTTTAACAAAGCCGAACTGTGATGGGTCCAGCATTTTCAGTTTACCTATGTCCTCATTTATCATGTCCATGATGATTCTTTCCATGGCCTTACATATGAGGCTGGTCAGCCTTATGGGTCTGTTGTTACCTGGATCAGTGGTTGGACCTCTTTTGTGCATGGGCATGACTGTAGCCATCTTCCATTTCTTGGGCACAAAACCTGAATGAAGGCTCTAGTTGAAAAGTGATTCAAGTGGGCCAGAGAGGTCATGATTCATACTATTTATTAAACATCCTGGACTGTTATTGGGGTCCATTAATGCAGTGTTTTGGCCTTGGAAAGTGCATTGATGGTGTGTTCCCTACTAATGGTTGGGAGGATTTTTGTTATCTGGTATTTCCTTTGGACTATTGGAGGGAGCGGAGGGAGAAATTTGAGCTGAACCTGTCAGCCAAAAGGTTGGCAATGACCATTGGTTCAGTCTGGGTAATGCCATTTACACTAAATTCTACGCATTGTTTTGTATTTACTTTGAGGTTATGGGCATAGCTGTAGAAAGGTTTGTAGTTGTCCCTTGCCTGAGAATCTATTTTTTTCTTCAGCTTCAGCCTTTGAAGTATTAATTAATCCTCTTAGCTGCCTGATTAGATTGGTCAGAGAGATTTTAGTATGTATGGCTTTGTTCCTCCCATGCTTGCCAAAGTTTTTTTTTTTATTTTGTTGCACAACCAATTGATATTGTGATTCTACAAGGGTGGCTTGTCTTTTAAGTTTCTCTTATTCTTAATATGAGTGGGTATAGCTCGCTCTATTGAGCTTTCAATATGGCTTTACTCATATTTTGTAAATAGCTCAGTGTATTCTGTTGTGCTTACTGGGTTTGGGAGTGCTTGGAATTTAGCCAAGATATTGCTTAGTAGAGCAAGGTTAGCACTGGAATACTTCCTAAAGGTTTTTGGTTTTGCTGGATCCCTGGATTTAATTTTTATTTTAATTAATACTGCCTTATGGTCAGATCTGACGAGTGAAGATGTTACATTGGGTGAAGAACATTGGTCCTCCATGTTCATAAGTACAAGGTCAAGGATATTTGTACCCCTGGTAGAAGAATGGACCAATTGTTAAGGATGTTGGTATTAACACAGTTTAGGAATTGCTGGTCTTCTGCATTAGAAGTGGTGTAGGATTCCAAATCTATAGAGGGGTTATTGAGACCCCCTCATGAATATCATACTGGGTTGAATGGTGAGGGATACTTGTACAATGAGAAAGGTAATATGGGTTTCTTGGGACATTGAGGGGGGTCTATAGATTGCAAGGATATGGTATGACTTACTGTTTATGGTGAGTTGCATATGTATGAGTTTCAGTGGGTCATGCACTTTAGTCTGGATGTATGGTTGTTTTTAATATGGACTGAGAATCCTTAATCTTTAGTTCCCTCCTGTGCAGTAGCTGGTCTAAAGGTGTGAAGGGCATTATGACCTTGCACTGCTGGGGTGCTCTCAGTGGCGTTATACCATGTCTCCATTACTACACAGATGTCTACACATTCCAGGGACAGAAAAGCTTGCAGAGAGTGAAGTTTTTTTGTTAAAACATCTAGCATTGAGCACTACCACTTTCAGATATTCTTTTATATGTTCAGTTAGGCTGGTAGGTTTATTCGTTAGGCATTGCCAAGAAACAGCATTATGGGGGTGGAAAAGGTCTTTGCCAATATCCAAAAGTCTAGAGGGGATAAGTGCAGACCATCTGTGGCAAAGCACTGTAGTCTTTCAACCATGTCTTTTCAGGCTGCCAAATATTGTACGTTCTTGGATTCACACCAGAAGCTAAGCCAATTGTTAAAATCAATCATTTTCTGTTGGTAACATGTCACCATCCTTGGAGAAGGTAGTGTGCTGCTCATTGCTAGGTTCTTATATACCTGAAACACATAACCAGTAAGCTTGATCATGTCTCATTTCATATAGACAAGGGAGGCACGTCTTAAATCATTAGCACCCACATGGACTATGATAGACTCATACCGGCACCTGTGGGTCAATGATCTGAGTGCCTGTGTGACTTTATGGATCCTAGCTCCAGAAAGGCATTTAACTGTGATTTTCTTCTTACTCAGTCTTGTGAGGGAGGATGGGTTTTTCTCTCTATAGAATCACCAATGACTAGGACATTTGTCTCTGTGCTGGTTTGCTTTAAGGGCTTAGCAGTGGAGGCACTGGGTGCAGTGTTACTATGTGTTGCTGTGAGTGGTGTTTTAACAAAGTGTTTACATGATGGTCGGGGACTCTTTCTTTGATTCTACTATGCAGGAGATCTCAGTGTTTTAGAAAGGTTACCTGTAAGTGCCTCAGCATAAGCAGTTTTATATGCAGGGTCTTTACCTTGTGCAGCAAGACATGCTGCAAGTTTCACTGACAACCTCTATAGGATTAGTTTTGATTGTAAGAGAAAGTTTTGCCTCCAGTGTTAAAGTGTATTTACACATCTTGCATAATTTATCTGTCTTATTAAGAATAAGTTGGTTGTCAGTGTACATGAGGCAATTGCTACAGTGCCTCAGAATACCCGTATCAACCACAATGGGCACAGAGAGAGCCAGGAAGTGCACATTCATGGCTTATGATCTAAAAGGGAGGAGTGAAGGAAAATATACGTATTGAACAAATCAATAAGACAAGGAACTTGATAAGCAACACTCAGCAATGCTCAGCTATGAGCAAACTAGATGCTCTACTACTTACAAAAAATCTCTCTAGACAGTAACGCAACAAGAGTGTAGACATCAAACCTTCCTAATGTAAAATAACTGGTTTGGAGACCAAGTGCTTAAACCAGAACAAAGACACTTAGAATAACAGGCACAATAAGCCTTCACCAGCAATTCCCAGTTCAGAAGGGTGGAGGCTACCCTCTCCTCCCACAAGTGTAGACTACAAACCTTCTTAATGTAAAATATTTGGCTTGGAGCCCATCACTTAAACCAGAACTAAGACACTTTTAGAATAAGAGACACAATAAGCCTTCAACCAACAATTCTCAGCTCAGAAGGCTGTAAGCTACCTCTCCTGCCACAAGAGTGTAGACCACAAACTGTCCTTATGTAAGATAACTAGTTTGAAGCCTACGTGCTTAAATCAAAACAAACAGGATTAAAATAACAGTTATAATTTAATCAGGATACTAACAAGCAGTAATACATGCAGCAGATTAAATGTAACTGAACAGTTTAAGAACATAAAGCAAAAAGCTAAATAAAGTAATAAAGTGGGATGAGGCACAGATACAATAGAAGCAGATTAATAAAGTCAGTTACTTAAGATTAAATCAAGTAACAAAGTGTCAAGATTCTATCATTAGACATGCCTTGAGTGGTTAAAAAATGGCTCATGAAGTCAATACCTATGTCATTAGGAATTACTGTAAACAGTGAGCTCACATCCAAGGTCACCAATAATACTGAAGTTCTAAATCCATCTGAAAAAACGCACTCAACTTTTTGAGAAAATGCTCAGTATCATTAATTAATGTAAGAGTACCATCCACAGTAGTCCTAAGATGCTTCTCTACATAAATAGACAGAGGCTCAGTGAGTCATCCCTTACTCAATGCAATTGGTCTTAATGTTTTTTTTAAATCTTTATGAACCTTTTAAAGAACCCTAAAAGTTGGAATATGTGGTGTTTCAACTAAAAAATACTTGTAAAGCTCTTGAATTATAACATTGCTCACTAAAAAATCTTACAGATCAACCTGCACATTTTTACTAATCCTATTCAATTGTTCATTATTAAGACATACATATGTTTCTTCATCATTTAACATTGCATTCATCTTATCATAATAAAGCTCTCTAGACAAGATTACAATTGCCCCACCCTTATCTGCAGGTCTAATAACAATATCCAAATGATTCTGCAGATCTATAAGGACTTGATGCTCAGATTTTTAAGCTATAGAAATTGTGACTCTTACTTTTGAGCTGCATGAGATTTAAAAAAAATAATTTCACAGCCCTTCTCAAAGGCCTCTAATAGTGGAGGTAACTGAGGGGAAAAAGCAGTTGGTTTTCTAAAAAGAGAAATATTGTTATCCCCATTGTTCCCATATAGCAATCTCAAAGCAACATTTCTGATGACCATTTTAATGTCCAGTATCAAGTCAACATAATCAGTATGTATGGAAGGAATAAAAGATAAAACTTTCTGAAGTAGAGATCCCTTGGCTTATTTTAATACATAACTAGAGATATTCAGAATCAAACCCAGTTCACTAGGTTTCAGGCTCTTAGTGATCACATTTATGCTGTCTTGTTTTGCTGCATTACTTTGTCTTTAGGTTCTTAACCATGTGAGTTAGAAATTGTTTTTAAATGGTCTTCACTATATCCACCTCGATACATTGTCTCATTTTGTCTCTATAATGTATTGCACAAATATGATAATGTTTTATATGTTTTTATTTCTATTTTGTCTAATGTTTTAATATATGTAAAAATATATATCTTTTAAGAAAACCAGTTTAGACATACAGTTTTATATGAGCTGTCATATATGTTCTTATAGAGCATATTAAAGCAGCTTAGTGTGAAGTGTCTATGAAGCCCACCCTTTTCATTACTCTCTGGAATGACTGGCTAAATAACTGATTGCAGGGTCTCTGATGTATTTAAATCACTGTTCTCAGTGTATCTGGTATGTCTGATGAAGCATCTTGAACAGACGCGAAAGGGATTATTACTTTTTATTTTATTAAAGTTTTGATGTGCTCCATTCCAGCTGTGTTTGTTACCTCATTGTTGGATTACTAGATGCACTGATTTTTATAAATCATTTGGTGAGCATGAAGCATCCTTCTTGTTTTTCTATCTAAACTATTTAGCACATTTTGGGGACAGTCAATCACTCCAAAACCATAAGTTAGAACAGGAAGAGCAAATTGATTTATAGCATGGATTTTGTCCCTAGGTATCAAAGCTGTTGTCAAGATTAATTTATGTCTTCTGAAGTACTCCTTACTAAGGTTTGTTCACATTTGTTCATGTTTTATTGTTGATCCTTCATCAATTCCCAAATATGTATACACTCCCTCTTGCTCATGTTCTTTTATATCACATTGTTGTCCCAAACTGATGTTTTCTTGGTGCTGCAGTTTTTCTGCTTTAAATCTTACTTTTGCACATTTATCAAGACCAAATGACATTCTTATATCATCTAAAAAAGTTTTGACAACTTGCTGTTGTGTTTTCAGTTCCTCATCTGCTGAGCTATACAGTTTCAAATCATTGGCAAAGAGAATATGAGAAGTCTTTGCACTTTGTTGTTTTCTAGGAGCCAAATTATAGCAATGACCTAAGCTGTTAAGTAGACAGTGTAATGGATTAAGGGCAAGGTAGATTGCCCCGGTCTCCTTCAAGAAACACATCACACTGAATGACATTTGATGACCTTTATTGAATTTCCATAAACATCATTTTTAACCAATATTCATTAATTTCAACCAAAACATGATACAGATGAATAACATCCATGTAACATTATCATAGGACAGGACAGCATAAACGTGCTCATCCTGATCAGTAAGCAGCATCCATACCTCCACTCACTTACTTATGAAGCCACGTACCCACTCACTTCTGTTACCATTTATTGCATCATACCTTCAATCAAATAAGCAGCTTCCTCCGCTTGCTTATTTACTTATCAAGCAGTGTAACTGCTCACTTTCCTTTCCCAACATATTGAATTGACCATCCAGCACCAGAAGGGGGACAGAAGAGGGCAAGCTTGCCCCTCTTCTCCACCCTACCCAAAGTAAAAATAACCATATTCCCCACTGATAAAAAAGGCAGGGAGGGTGAGTAGCAAGTTCACGCCAAAATTTGACTCCTACTCCAGTTACACTTGCTTAAAACCCTTTAAGCCCCTCCCTACCCCTACCTCATTTCCTCCCAAACCTCATACATTTCTATTTAACCCTATCCTCCCCCTATCCTCCTAATTCCTGCTACTCCATTTATCTAACTTCACTTGAAGATGTCCCTGGACAAATTGGCCTGCTCCAAACTTCATTTGTCCCAGTCCCCTTCAAGAAACACATAACACTGAATGACATTTGATTACCTTTATTGAATTTCCATAAACATAATTTTTAACCAATATTCATTCATTTCAACCAAAACATGATATAGTTGAAATAACATCCATCTAACATTATCATAGGACAGGACAGCGTAAACCTGCTCATCCTGATCAGTAAGCAGCATCCATACCTCCACTCACTTACTTATGAAGCAGCATACATCTCACTTCCATTGCCATTTATTGCATTATACCTTCAAATAAGCAGCTTCCTCTGCTTGCTTATATACTTATAAAGCAGCATAACCACTTTCCTTTCCCAACTTATTGAACTGACCATCCAACACCAGTGGGGGAACAGAAAAGGGCAAGCCTGCCCCTCTTTTCTGCCCACCAGCCTGACCAGGCTGTTCCCCCTCTCTTCGACAAACTTCCAGCAATCTAGCCACCAGTAGGTTCTGTAGTGTAGTGGTTATCACATCTGCTTCACACGCAGAAGGTCCTGGATTCGATCCCCAGTGGAACCATTAACTTCACTAAAAGAATCACAGGCCTAAAGCAGATGCCCTATGTTGACCGCCTTAAAAAACTTCAGCTATACTCTGTCACATATCATCTACAAAGAGGTGATCTCTGCTTAACATACAAGGCCATGTCAAACTCAGAGCTGTTGGACATGCTACACTTAAAGAAATCCCAATCCCTCAGAGCCACACGCTCCAGGGAGCTAAACCTTGTCATCACAATAAACAAAACATGCTGGAGGGATAGTTTTTGATCCAGAGGCTCCCTAGACTCTGGAATAGACTGTCCATACATGTCAAGCAGAGCACCTCTTTGGCCCTCTTCAAAAGGAACCTTGACGATTGGATGGGAGAAAGGAAATTCACCCTGCTAGATGGGGATCCAGGGAAGTAAATAGTGTGGAAAGAAATTGCCAGGGAATTGTTATGGCTAGGCTTGTATACGCCCTAGAGCCAATAGCCTATTACCAACCTATGAACCTATTAAGGCATCTGGTCAAACATAATTCAGTGTACCCATCCCCACTAACCAAGCTGGAACAGAGTCATCATCTCTTAAAACCCTGTCACATAACAAAATAACTAGTTACCTAAACCGTTGAAAACAAAAATAGTGACCCTTCTCCTATGCTGAGATAACCTACCATACCCACTGTGCATGAGCTAAATAATCCTCACCTCATGACCAATGGCAGCTCTGCAATGACTTCAAGGGCATTATAAAAACCACGCAGAGTCAACTACATGCCATCATGCCACATTTCAACCCCATTTACCACCCAATTCAGTAATAACCAAATCAGCTCTCCTTAATGCCAGAGCAATAACAATTTTAATGACTCCCCGATCATTACCCTTCAGCTGGAAAACCAACATTAAACCCACCACCATCTGAAGCCACACAGAAGCAAGAACAAACCATGATGCCGCATCCCAGCCCTGTTTCACTGCTTAAGATAACCAAAAGAAATATCATTAAAATCTTGCTGTTTATCAATCCTGTCATCACACTAACTATCCCTTAAAAGCAATAAAACAGCTCATCAACCATCATGGCATTCTAGCAACTCATCAACACAAGCCATACCATTTCCTTATTAAACAAAAAGCAATGAATCCTAATCCCTAACCACTCCAACTACACCTCCTATGCCCACTTAATATGCAACCCTTATATGCAACCTGCCAATTACCCTTCCTTCTGTCTAATCAGCCACCAACCCATCTCCTCCCCACATGCCTCCTTTGTCAAACAATAAAATTCTCCATGACTTTCCATTCATCTGTCAAAGCTTAACCAAGTTAATTCCCCAATAATCACCTGCCAAATGCACCCCAAAACACTAAACCAATTTCCCCACCTATCCCACACAACACCTACATACCTAAAGTGCTCCATCAAACCCTACATGCTCTTAAGTCATACGTACTGAACCATCTCCCATCCATCCAGAATGCAAGTCACAACTTAATGAGCAACTGTAAATTCAGCCTAGAGTGTCCACCCATGTCCGTTTAGAAGTAGATTAGGTGCTGCATGTGAAACATATTGAACTTGATATCCCCAGACCACCGCATATCTGAGCAGAACTCCAAATACTCAGAATCTCCAGTTGTCCCTCTATCCCATCATCCAAACAACCCCTCCAAATTATACCCCCCAAACCAACACCTGCTATAAAATGTGTAAACAAATTCAAAACCCCATGACTAATCCTATCCACCTACCCCAACAGCCATTCCAGAGAATTGCCAGAGGCAACCCACTGATAAACTATGATACCAATGCAAATCCCATGAGCAATCCAATACACCTACCAAGAGCTCACCCTCCTTAATCCACCACTTAGCCTTAAATTCTCCTTTAAAGCTTCCCTATTAATGCATCACCTCTGCATCCAATAGATAATGCTAATTTGCTCCAAACACTCATCTGCAATGCTCCCACAAACTCTACTCATCCTTACGTCACCCCTGAAACATGCAGAATAACTAACCTACCCCTTACCACACCACTGTAGCTGCACAAACACTACCTTCCTTGCAAGAAATGAATAGTCCTACTTTTTGACTCCAACACTCATTTCATTCAATAAATAAAAAAAGTCCTTTACCCCCCCCCCTCCATATATGACCCATGTAACCAATTCAGGCTGCTGCAGTCTCAATGACCAAATGTCCGTTCCATACACAATGCAAACACACCAAAATGAGTAAATAAAATTACATCAAAACCTGTGGCCTCGATCCCTGCATCTGCAGCAATTGAAAACCTCTTGGTAGCAACTTTAATCACCTAAGAAGAGCACTTCCTTCAGACCACCAGCTGATAGTACCTCTGCGCTGATCATGACTGACTGCCTTACGTAGCATTCTGACATCTAAAACACCCAACATAACACCACCATCTGCAAAGAAAGAGAAAAATGTAAATAATCTGAAATACAAACACATTTGAAGACAACCTGCCCCCCAAAGCCTTCCTTAGACCCCAGGGCATACCCCAACACATCACAATAATTCCACCCCTTAATGGACAACCCCAACTCCCTTTAAACACTGCCAGTCCTGCTTCACCCTACCTGTGAGCTAATTTTAGTTACCTTTCACCACACCTTGCACCAAGTCTGACATTTCCAATGAGTACTTACTAAAGTAGGATTAGAATCCATCACCTCTCATGAGCGCTTCCAGCAATCCACCAAATGATGGTCCTGTGCACATCTGTAAATAAAAGACAAATTACGTACTCACCACTTCTCTTTTATGCCAAAATTTTCTGCACACCTGACCAAATTGTGCTGCCAAGAGCACTCCGCCATATCCCCCAAGAAATCCTTCTGCTTACAATAAAGGAACATACTACAATAACAGTGGTATGCCACCCTTGCAGTGACTGGACCACCACTTATTTGACCTATTAAAATGAAGAACGCAAGTGAAACAACAAACGTATATTCTACTTAATCCTACGTGTGGGGGATAATTGAAGCAACAACATACTCCCAGTGTTAGTGATTCCTCTTAATTTTATATAAACTCACCACATTTAACTTGCTATCAGAATGATTTACTTGAAATACCTAAAACAATGACTACTATATTCACCAACTCCCTCAGACAAGGTGCCTAAAAGACTACTGCAGCCTCCATAAATCCATAGCAACCAACTATCATTGTTGTGGAGTCCAAGCATAGCCAAATATTCCATACAAAATCAGAGCCAGTATCTTATGCCAATAAAGTAAACACCTTAAGCACTATACCATCCTCATCCCCACTGCCTCACCTCTAAATTTAGTCCTTGAAATGCCAATAATTAATAACAATAAAAGCAATGGAGGGACAAGTTGTACCACCCTGAAACTCAGAGCAACGCTTGTTTTTTTTTTTCTTTTATTATCCCCCCAGCACTGAATCACAATGAATCATATACCAAACATAACTTCATTCTTCAATGATGTCTCACTACTTTGCCAGAAAACCACAGATGAACGACAACTACAACTATGCAGCCAAATGTGGACATTCTGTAAAATTTGTACAGTGACAGCTTTACTTCAGAGGCAAAACATATATCACCCGTTTACCAAGCACCCTCTTTAAGAGGAACCTGGACAGTTGGATGGGATCCCACCTATGTCCCTACTGGACAGGGAAGCAGGAGCTGACTTTGAGGGAACATGGTCAAAATTCTTGGCTAGGCTTATAAAGGTCTCCTGGCCAAAAGCCTAGCATCATCCTATAAACCAGCACAAAACCTAAAAACACCTTCCCAAACCCCCACTGCTTTGCCAGTGTTTTCTGCACATAGAGAACTAAGTGTCATATGCAATTCTCCCTGCCCCCCAATGCTACTGGCACTGTGAGCATATGTGCATAGCATCCCACACTCATGTGCACCACAAAGCCCACAAATACGGGAAATGCAAAAGTATGGGCACAGCCAATTGCTTTCACAGACCTAAAGTTGACATAGTCAACCGGCTTTGAACTAGCCTCATACCCCGAAGGGTGGAAAAATCTGAAAGGAACACAAAGAAAAGAAAAAACACACAACACACACCTAATGTATACAAAGCCAGAAGGAATGTATGCCGAAGATCGATACGCATACAAAATTTGTAGACCATAGCAGAACTACTGCAACCCCTCAATGATCAAAGAATTATCTCATTGTCTCCTCCAAATTAGACCCCCCCAAATGACCCCTAATCCACAATGAAAGTGAATTCCTTTACCTCATGTCTAAGAGGCAGCCGTATCATGCTACCCACCCCTTACCATCTGGATTAAGCTAGCAATCGGGTCTAAGAACTCAACAATAAAACCCTATCATTTATATATATATATATATATATATATATATATATATATAGATATAGATATATATATATATATATATATATATATATATATATATATATATATAATAACAGACCACTGGACTCATCGTACCTATCAACTTCTGCAAACAAGAAAACAGAAAGCCATAAGAAACAGTGGGAAAAAGGCTCAAATAATACTGCCCCTGAAATGTAAACAGTCTGTAGGATAACAGGTTTACCATAGCATGAAACATCTGATGGGTACGAAGTCTGAACTATACATGTGCCATTAATGTCTAACCTCAGAGTTATGAGGCCCTAGCCACTACGATAAGCAATACTTGCAGCCACTTAGCTTCACAGCAGTCTCACCAATCATCCATACCTCACTGCACATGAACAAATTCATTATTTGCGGGCAGCTCTTGACATGTTCTTCAAGTTAAAAAAACTTTTAAATTTCTAGTCTCCCACCAGGACACAAGTGCTCTTCAGCAATTACATTCTGCTAGCCGAACACACTCAAGCAAATCTGCAGTCTGCGGCTACCACTCCATCTATACAGTGTAAGAAGGAATCAGTATTGCAAACTAAACAAGGATATACATTTTGAGCCTCAAGAGCAGGAGCACACTCAAGCAAATCTGCAGTCTGCGGCTACCACTCCATCTATACAGTGTAAGAAGGAATCAGTATTGCAAACTAAACAAGGATATACATTTTGAGCCTCAAGAGCAGGAACACACTCAAGCAAATCTGCAGTCTGTGGCTACCACTCCATCTATACAGTGTAAGAAGGAATCAGTATTGCAAACTAAACAAGGATATACATTTTGAGCCTCAAGAGCAGGGTCAGTCCACCCAGGCATTCTACTTGTATGTTTTATTAGAGTGAAGCTATTACATTAGCAGTATTTCTTAGTAGTTATCAGCTTGCTAATAAAACTGACTGTTGTAGCCTTGTGTCCCCCCCCCCCGATAGTATAGTAATCTTAACTGTCCAATAGACAGTATAGATTTTAATTCACATCCCTGTGACTAAATTAAATTAACCATCAAGCAGCCCTCTCAGTTCTTTCTGCCTTAGTTTGTATCACTTGGAGGATCACCTGCTTATTTGCATCTCTATCATTGCTAATGTATCTCCCTACTCTAATCTGTGCACAAACTGGTTACTAATCAGCAAGTCAATGTAAAGACACACTCCCAACCTTAATAAACTTTGCTGTCTCTTCTATCCTTCACTTTACAGGTAGTTTGAATTATTACTTACCCTCTCTGAGGCCTTCACTGATTTCCACTGATTGCCTCTCTGGTTTCTTTGCATTCCACCTGGTTTACACCCCTTGTGCTATCTCCCTCCCCCAATACAAAGTCTATATTAGAATCCTGCTGAGCATGGAGCCATCTTTAAATTTCTAGTCTCCCACCAGGACACAAGTGCTCTTCAGCAATTACATTCTGCTAGCCGGTAAGCCATTAGACCTCAGGAATTTGTTTTAAAAGTGTTCAGATTTGTAAAGTAATACTTACTTTTTTCTCTTTCCTTGGTTGGCTATGGCTCTGCCCCGCTCCGTTCACCCTCGCCAACGCTCGGGCTCTCTCCGCTCCCCTGCCCTGTCCCCTATTCCCTCCCGTCCCCACTACCTCTACATTTATAGTAATCATAGCCACACCCACAGCTCACCCTCACATCACCTCCACCAATCACAGCTCTTCAAGTCATATCACATTAAACCACACCAACTTGCTCCACACAAAATACTCCCAATCACTCTCATTCCCACTAGGCATTTTTTGCATCACCCACACTACTTCCCCATCCACATATAGTGCAACCCTATAATTCCTATTCAGACTCCCCACCTAGAAACAACATAAACTTTATAACCATGACTATCACACAACTAAATCTAGTCTGTCTTCTCATAATTCTTTACAACACCACAAGTTATCACTCTAGCAATATCCCTAAACTTAGTAGCACAACACTGCATTATGCACTCTCATACACAGACACCACACATTATAATAATATCTGCCCACACTTATTCAAGAACTACATAACGGACCAATTCAGAATTAAACACATATGCTCTCATTCCTACTCCAAAAAAACACAATACTTTCTCACACTCCTCACCAAACTCCAAAATCTGTATAACCATTTTAACTCCAGGATCACCATAAGTGGGGATACCAACCCCAACCCAGGCCCAAATCCATCCTGTCCAACACAAACTGCTCCAACACAAATGTCAGAACATAACACCCCCACTTTCTTCATCCCTGGGCATATCAACAACAGCAGCAAAACCAACCATCTTTTAATGCTAAATATTAATATTAGAAGTATCAAAAATAAAATACCTGAACTCCAGGCCACAATAGCACACTACTCCGCAGACATAGTTGCTTTAACAGAAACCTGGCTAAATAAAAACATAGCTAACTTAGAAGTTCTCCCTACCGGCTACAATATCATTAGACAAGACAGAACACTTCGTAAAGGGGGTGGAACTGCCTTACTCTACAAGTCCAACTTAACTGTCCATCAATTACCAAACTCCTACCCCTCCCCCAATAATTGGGACATACTTATCTCACAACTTCAACTTCACCCTAAAAAGGTCATCACCACAATTGTGATCTATATTCCACCTGGTAATACACCTGCTAGCCTTGAAGACTTCTTATCCTGGTGTTCTTCCACATACTCACAAGAAACCCTTATTCTGGGGGACTTCAACCTAGATTGGTTCACCTGTATAACAGAACCACCAAGTAATCTAATAAATCTCCATGGCTACCAGCAGCTAGTCCAAATTCCAACTAGGTGTGATAAAAAATCTAAAAGGGAATCCATCCTTGACTGGGTCCTAACTAGCAACCCTACATTGTACCCTCACACAGGCAGTCTCCCAGACACCTTAAGTGACCACAACATAATATACTTTATACATAGTAGAACAAGCATATGCAAAACCAGTAACTATATATCCACTAGAAACACAAAAAAAATTCTCTCCTGAGGTCCTCAACACTTTACTGTGTAACTGTGACTGGACCCCCCTAAAAACCCTCCCACTTGACCAGGCTGTAGCATATTTCAACAAAACATTTTTACAACACCTAGACACTGTCGCTCCATTGCGCAAAATCAAGGTTAGAACCTCTACAAACCCCTGGCTCAGTAAAGAAACCAAACAAATCCTCAAGTCCAGAGACACTGCCTGGCGTTACTATCAAAAACAAAGAAACACAAAGCCTAACTAAGTACCAAGAACTGTGCAACCATGCAAAAAATCCTACTACACAACATTACAAACTAAATACCAACACAACCTGCAAAAATTTTGGAAAAATGTAAACCAGCTACAAAAATCCACCCAAAAGGCTACCCCAAACCAACCACTCCTGACACTAAAGTTCCCATCGAAACACAATTCAACTCCCACTTTGTGAACTCAATTCTATCCTTAGTATCACAGGACAGTTCCTTCCTCACTATCCCCCCCAACACAAATAACACTAATACAAGCTTTACCCTCAAAACAGTTTCCACCACTTCAATCAAAGCATGCTCTCCAAACTAAAAACCTCATCAACAGCAGCCAACCTACTCCCAGCTATTTCTTGAAACTCACAGCAGATGCTATTGCTATCCCAGTCTCCACTCTCATAAACAGATCAATTGTTGAAAACTATGTGCCCAAACTCTGGAAAATATCCTATGTTACACCCATACATAAACGCAGGACCTCCACTGAACTTAATAACTACAGACCCATTGCTTTACTCTCCCCCCTGGCCAAAATCCTAGAAAAATGCATCCATACCCAGATGCTAAACTATCTCCAAGACTGCAACATCCTGCACCTACTCAGCATGGTTTCAGACCTGCCCATAGTACCACTACAGCTCTCCTCTGCTTCACAGACACAGTAAACCATCTCAAAATGAAGGCCTGCAAGTGTAAACTCTTTTTTTGGATATGTCCAAAACATTTGACACAGTCTCACACCAAATCCTGCTAAACAAACTAAACCAATATCATCTATCTAATTCCACTTTTACCTGGTTCCAAAGCTACTTAACTGACAGGTACCAAGCTGTGAAATGGGAAAATTCTCTCTCTCCTCAGCTGCCCATAACTATAGGAGTCCCACAGGGTTCTATCTTAGGACCACTACTATTCACAGTCTTCACAAATGACCTCCACACTTCCACACAGCATGCATCTATAATTCAGTATGAAGATGACACTACCTTAATCTGTGCTGCACAAAACATTCCCACCCTACTGCAAGCAACTCAACTAGCATTCTCTGACGTTGAAAACTACCTTACCAAAGCCCATCTTATCCTCAATCCAAAAAAAACTCAGCTTATGATTATAACCAGTTCTAACAGTCAATTCACTATCTACCCCACAAATGCTACTCCAATTGCTCCAGTGGCACAGGCTAAGCTATTGGGAATAACCACAGACTCCCACCTAAAATTTGATAGTCATATGAACTTAACTATTAAAAAAGTACATGCCAAACTGGGGTCACTCTACTGTATCAAACCATTTCTTACCAACAACACAAGATCAGCCATTGCTCGCTCCCAACTTCTATCCACCCTACTCTATGCATCTCCCATTCTGACTAATCTCAACAAAACTGAACTAAGCAAAATGGAAGCTTGCTATAACAGAATTGCCCGCTTTGCTGCAAATTGCTCATATAGAACTCATCACTGTATTGCTTTGAGACAGCTCCACTGCTTGAACTGCCCAACCTCCTAACCTACAATCAGCTCTGCCTCTGTCATTCTATCTATTACCTCCCCAATAAGTGTCCTGCCCTCAAAAACCTAGTACAACATCACTCAGCCAAAAGGCCTCTTAGATCATCAAGCAAACTACTACTAGAAGTCACCAACAGCTACAATAGCTTTGGAGATGCACTATATAGTAGTTCGGTGGCTAAAAATGGAACTCTGTCCCTACTAGCATTCAAAACACATCATCCAAAGCCTCCTTTAAAGACCTCATCAGGCAACATCTCAAGCAAAGTTGGCAGTGCCATGATTGCTCCCCAGGCTAGTGAAAGCAGATAACATATACATACTAAATCTAGAGCAATTGATAATAGTTTTTCAATCTTACTCACAAACACTGGCTAATCTACAATGTATGTACTGTACCTGTGTACTATGTATGTATTCTACCTACATTCCAAAGTTCAGCCGTACACCACAACTCTATTACTTACCTTTATTTTTAAAATTAATATTTTTTTGATCGTTCTCTCCACTGTAACTGTTTGTGCCACATACCACTGTAAAAACATGTCTCTTGTAATTTGTGTGTATACTGATTATGTCTAAATAACTAAATGTGTCTCTAATTTTTCTTTGTGGAGCTTTTCTCCCTGGGCCTCTGCTGAAAAAGGGCCTTTTCGGCTCAGTCAGACACCCCCGGTTAACAAATGTAAAATAAAATAAATAAATAAATAAATAAGGGATTGCTAACCCCTTGTTCCGCTGTCTTTAGAGCACAAACAAGCCACTTAAGCCATTTCCAGAGAAAGAAGAAGAAAAACACCCACATAAACCGCCACTGAAAAACACAGAGAAGCTGCTGACAAAATTTTTTGACATGTCTCAACCTGTCAAAGCAAGAAATCCAAACAAAGTCACCAGGAACCACGGAATTAAGTCTCAAAAGCAAACATTGCTACAGACCTAGAAAGCCAGCAGGAGAAGGACAAGAGACCCCGCTTTGACAATGGGCAGAGTACCCAGTCTGCCTTGCATGCTAACCAAGCAAATGTGATAAAATTATTCTTCACAATGCTAATTCTGTCTACTGTGAAGCTCACCAGAAGCATTGAGTTTTATACTCAAATTTTACACACAATTTGTGCAGGATCTCGTTACTTAGTGATGCCATTCTTCAGATACCCTGGCTGTTTAACAGATGCTGAAAACTAGCAATTCTCTGAACGGCAGACAACAACAACAACAAAAAAACATATATACAAGCCAAGTCTGGCACTCCATGGAAATCCTGACCATTACGAGCTATGCCACCAATGCGGCTCATTAACAAACCCCTCTCCTGCTAAAATATGTTGTGCGAGGTAATGGGCAGAGTATTGTACAGAAGTGTCTTTCCTAACTGTGGTTTGACTTGATGAAGTGTTTAAGTGAACTGCACACAGGCAACACAATTCGTAGAATTTCCTGATATGTGCTGACAGGGAATCATAGCTTTCACCAGACTGTTAGTCATGCTATGTGCATGTGCAATTACAGCGGTTGCAACGTAATAAAATTTCCCAAGAAGTAGTGCACTAATGAAGTACTAAAAAGGGGGATATCACTCAGATGCTTATCATGCAACCTGTGCTACCACGCCAACCAAACCCAGCACCAGGTCATGTTACAATAGACACAACCACTCACCACATGCCTTTAATAGACAATAAACCAATAAATAACACTGTGAACAGGCTCTTACCCTCCAAACAGCAAACCCTTACTGGCAACCAGCCAAGAATATGTAATCTTCTGCATGTCCAAGCACCATCACAGTTCATTACTTGAACCATAATACTGCCAACCCCACCACCGCACAACTATACACGTAACCTTCCAGGGACAGGGGAAACCTGCTAGCAAAGAACCAGATAACTAAGCATAGAACAAAATGCCCCTGCCTATATCCAAATCCCCCCCAAAAAAATATGCTATATATGCAGATCATCTGCCCCCAGCCAGTACCCAGAGGCCTACCTTTTATCTCAGAATACCTACAGGTCGTTATGGGCATGTCTTGCCTTAGCAAGTTCACACCAAAATTTGACTCCTACTCAAGTTACACTTGCCTAAAATCCTTTAAGCCCCTCCCTAGCCCTACCTCATTTCCTCCTAAACCTCATACATTCCCATTTAACCCTATCCTCCCCCTATCCTCTTAATTCCTGCTACTCTATTTATCTAACCCCACTTGAAGATGTCACTGGACAAATTGGTCTGTTCCAAACCTCATATACTAGCGGTGACTGAGAGTCACCCTGGAATATCCCTATTTGGACTTTTATCCCTGGAATAATAAGTTGTCCTTTATCATGGCTTAATTGCAATGTGGTCTGCCACTGTTTCATAGTCACTGTAATGCAATCGATCAGTGTAGGGTGTATCTTATACATTTTAAGCGCTCTTTTATCCATAAATGTGGGATACTATCAAATGCTTTTTTGTAGTCAGTCCAGGCCATACTTAAATTCTTCCCCTTTTTACAGTTCTCCACTATGACTTTATTTAACAACAAATGATACTTTGTTCCATATGACTTTTTTTTATTGCCCTTTTGTTCTGTTGCCATAATTGAGTTTTCTTCTAAATGACTATAAACTCTGCTAGCATCAATTCCAATGTATAGTTTATATGTCATCAGAAGGCAAGTTATTGGTCTATAATTTTTAGGGCAGCTTGCAGGTTCACTCTTAAGTAAGAACATTGTTTCTCCTGTTGTTAACCAGTGCAGTGTCTGTTTGGGATTTGCATATAAATAGTTCTTAGTCATGGCTAAATCCTTGTGCAAAGAAGTTAATACTTTAAGCCAAAAGTTAGGTACTGCAGCTGGGCCTGGGGTTTTCCACTTAGAGGCTTTTCTTAACTTTGTTTCAATGTCTCTGGCTGTTACTTCATCCCATTTAATATCCTGTACATTTAAACTTCTTATTCTTTCTTTTACTTCTTCTATCCATTTAACATCTTTGTTATGTTTCACATGATCTTCATAGATACTCCTCCAAAATATATCTATTCTTTTTTGGGGATCTTTCAGTTCCTCCTACCTTATTTCCCAATTCTTAATAAAGCTTTTTTTTTGGGTCATCAGTAAATTGGATATTTTGCACTTGTCCATCCTTTATATTTCTCTATGTATTCTCTAAGTTTTTCCACCTGTGCTGAGATTTTTAGTTTATTATTTGCGATAGTGCATTATAGATCCTGATCTGTTGCTTTTAACACATCTATCTTTCTGAGTATTTTTGTTGATCTATTCCCTCCTCTATACTCTTCTAATAGTGATACTTCCTGTCTTAGTTGCTTTATAGTTACTTCCATGATGGTGTTCGATTTCTCCCTTTTCTCTCCATCACTACTCTGTGTTCTTGTGGTAGAACTTTATCAGTTATTAATTTAGCTGCACAGTGGGGTGGCCGCGGTGGTGCAGCAGTTAGCATTGCCACTTCACAGCAAGAGGTTCTCTGGTTTGATCCTTGGCTGGGGTGCCTTCTGTGCAGAGTCTGCATGTCCTCCCTGTGGCCGTGTGGGTTTCCTCCAGGTGCTCCAGTTTCCTCCCACATCCCAAAGACTTGCTGTAAGTGGATTGGACACTCTAAATTGGCCCTAGGTATGAGTGTGTGCATGTGTGTGCCTCCTGTGGAAGGTTGGGCGCTGGGCTGGCAACTCGACACCGAAAAACTCCACTGCCAATTATGAGCAGACAGGTGATCCTCTGTGACAACCCCTAACTGGGAAAAGCCAGAAGAAGAAGAAGAAGAATTTAGCTGCTCAGTAATATATCCTGCTTATTTCTGTTATATCGCATGAATCTCTATAGACAGTCCTAATTACTGTGCTCATTTCTTTATCAAACATCTGACTTTTTGGGTTTTATTGACCTTCTGCAGTCTATTTCTTTCATTGATCTTATTATGTCTATCTCTATTAAGTCAAGCAACTCTTAGCTCGGATTCTTCTAGACTGAAGGCACATTTTTCGTTTTCCGTTTCCTGTGGGCATTCTATAGAAAGTTCTATTACATCTTCCTGTGGCACATTCTCTTTAATTTCATCCTGTGCCATCCATTGCTCTGTCATATGAGAACTCACTGGCCTATCACTCCTCAACATTAACTGTGTCAGAGTTTCCACAGTTTCCTGTTCCTTCCCTTGCTGTCCAGCTTCAATTGGATGTTTATACTGGTTTCTGTGAAAGGTTCCAAAATATCTTAATATGGCACCTGACTAATTACTACCCATTCCACTGGTTTTCCCTTAATATGGAATCCATTGCTCTGTGCTATTGTGGTGCTTTTTGTATTACATTTTCTATACTGAATCCTTCACTTTGAAGGTACTTCATGACTTCAGTTTCTATTTCTTTAACTTGTTCATTGCTATTGTTCTTTTCTACTTTTGCTCTTTGACTTCTTATTTTTTGTATTGCAAAGTTTTCCATGTCTGGATTCCTTTGCCTGTATTTCTCTTTAAATATCTTTGATGCTGTTCTTTTTGTATCAATTAGTTTTACTTTCTCCTTTGCACAGATATTGTACCATATTAAATCTCCTTTTCTTTCCCATGTCCATATTTCTTCTTCAGATGTCTCCTGATCTTCCTGTTTCTCCTTACTTTGGGGAACTCGTTCCATCATCCTGTGATGTAACCTGTGTTAGACCTTCTACATCAAATCCTTCACTTTGCAAGCATTCCGTAACTTAAACTTCTATTTTTTTTTAACTTCTACTTTATTAATCTTCTTTTCTACATTCCCTCTTTGTGATATTATTTTTAATAATGAGAAATTTAACACATCTGGATGCCTTTGCCTGTAATTCTCTTCGAATATCTTTGGGGCTGGCTTCTTTATGTTGATTTGGCTTTCACCTTTGCATAAATATTGCACCATATCAAATCTCTCTTTTTTCCTATGTCCATATTTCTTTTTTATGCTTTTCAAAATATCTAGGTTTTGTTGTTTACAATTTTGTGTTTCTCCAGATGCTTCCTTTTCCTAACAGATCAAAGTTTCCTGATCTATATACTGTTTTTCAAAAATCTGTTGTATTAATGACCCCAAATTTTTATTTGAAGCTTCTGACAGTTTTTCTTGCTGAAGTATTTTTCTTTCCTTTAACGTGTCTCTTAATCTTTCTTGTATATCTTGTGTCTGGAAATTCTAGGCTTTTTGCATAATAGTAACAATACATAATTTCTTTCTTATCCCCAGTAGTCCATTCTATCATCTTTATGACTCTTCTTTGGTTTATCATTTTTTGTGATTTCTGTGGACTGCTACTTCGTTCTACAACAGGGGGCCATCGCCCCCTGGGACTGGTCTGGTTCCATTGTAGGAATGTTTCAGTATTTTGAGGATTCTACACTGTCATTTTTTTTCCAGTCTGACACCAGTGCGCCTACCAGGATTGGGCATTTTTTTATATTGAGTCTTGTGCATCCAGCTCTCTTTTTTTAGTTTTTGACCTACTTCTGTCCATGATTTCTCTTTAGATGTTGCTAGTGTGGGATGTTAGTTGTAAAGAGAGGTAAATAGCACCCTGCACTTGTGCAAAGAGTAACAGGATACGAAATTCAGAGGAAGTAACAATTGCTGCATATAAGAAAAGAAAAAAAATCCTCACCCTTAGAAGCACACAAAGAATCGCACATTCTAAAAGAGAACTTAATATGTTAAACAGAAACTTAGAAATAAAATCAAATATACCAATAAAGTCAAATATACCAAGGCTAACTATGAACTGAAAATTGCCACTGACAATAAGGACAACCATAAGTCCTTCATTAACCATGTTAGTAAAGTTAGAAGCATTGCTCAACATTTCATCAAATGATACATAACAATATCAATCCCCTAAGACATAGCAAACATATTATCGGATCATTTTTATTTATTTATTTTATTTATTTTACATTTGTTAACTGGGCTAGTCTGACTGGATATATTTCCATTTTCAGCAGAGGCCCGGGGAGAAAAGCTCCACATAGAGACAAGACAATTACATAAAATACAAAAAATGAACAGAATAATATATGGAGGGAATTGACAATATACAGTATTACATCATAGGATTCAACAAAACATATCATAAAAATGGACAACTTATTTAACATTATTTAACATTTTAAGACATAAAAAGAATAGTATAAAAGAAAAGACATTAATAGGAAAAATAAAGTAAGCAAAATTAGTTAATTTTATGTACTATCTGCAGTATTTGGGGATTAGAAGAGTTACCATTTGGAGGGAGGATAGTTGAGATGTAACCCTTTTAAAGTGGAGGTAATATACCTCTGTAGTAAATAGAAGGTATAAAGGAGAGGGAGAGAGAAAAGGAGAGGAAACTGTGGAAGTCAGAGTTTTAGTCGGGGTTAAAGCAGGGGTATAACCAGTGATTTTTAAGGTAAATTCTGAGTTTTTGTTTAAAAAGAACAGGAGATGGAATGGAAGTAAGTTTAATGGGAAGATGATTCCAGTATTTGCCAATGGTGTTGGAGAAAATGGAGTCACCAGCAATGTTATTAGATTTAGTTAAAGTTTCTAGAAGTTTGCTTGAGGACCGAAGTGAATTAAGGTTAGAGTAAGGGGTAAGAAGGTTGGAAAGAACAGGTGTGTTATTAGGTTGATAGAAAGCTCTTTGGACAAAGGTAAGTTGGGAGAGAAGCAACATGTTTTTTTAATTCAAGCCAGTGAAGTTGCTGTAGGTTCAGACAGTGGTGAGTTCTGAATTGATTACTAGTTAGAAATCTAGCGATACTATTGTAAGTGTTAGCCAGTTTAGAGAGATTATTTTTCTTCAGGTTAGTATAAATAGGTGAGGCATAGAGAAGCGTAGAAATAAGATGAGAGTGGGCAAGAGTAACTTTGGCTGTAGGGGTTAAGAATGTTTTAATTCTGTAGAAGGAGCCCAATTTTCTGTTTATAGTTTTAATGGTATTATTGATGTGACAATCAAAGGTAAGGTTGTTGTCAATCATGACACCTAGCAGCTTGGTAGTAGAGTCAGGGGATATAAGGGTACCATTACTAGATGAGACAGAGAAGTCTAATGTGGGGGACCTAGTAGTGGGTTTAAAGAGGAGGAGTTTCGTTTTCTTAGCATTTAAAAGTAGGCAGCATTTTAAGAACCATGCCTCAACTGTGTGAAATACATTTTGAGTAATAGTTTGTAGCTCAGAGATGGTTTCAGCAGAACAAATTAGTGTGGAGTCATCAGCGTATTGTATGCATGTGGCTTGGGGAATACTACTTGTAGGTCATTTATAAATAAGGAGAATAGAAGAGGTCCGAGAATAGAGCCTTGGGGGACACCAAGTGAAATTGGGAGAAGAGAGGAGAGTTTGTTATCCCAGAGGACTGCCTGTTTCCTGTTAGTGAGATAGGAAGTAAACCAGTGGATAGCCTTGGGTGCTAAAGAAAGAGATTCCAGAATTTTTATGAGCAGTGGGAGGTTGACCATATCAAAGGCTTTGGACAGGTCAATAAAGAGTGCTGAAGATAGGATATTATTATTGCGATTCTTGTTTATAGAGTCAGGAAAGGAAAGGAGAGCGGTGGTAGTACTATGAAATGGCCTAAAGCCATGTTGACAGTTGGTTAGAATGTTATTTTTGGTTAAGTGACTCATTAACTGGTAGTGAACACATTTTTTTCATGATTTTTGCTAGTGGAGACAGGAGAGCTATGGGCCTGTAATTAGAGTATTCATTGGAGTTACCTCCTTTATGTAAGGGTATGATGTGAGAGATTTTCCAGATATCAGGTATGGTTCCTTCATTGATAGTTCTGTTTATAAGAATGGATATGGGATAGGCTATTTCATTAGCTGCTTTTTGGAGGAATTCAGATGGAAGCTGGTCAGCAGAGGGGGGTACATGGTTTATGTTTTTGGATACATTTTTGGATAAAGGTGGTAGAGATGGGTTGTACTTTGAAGGTTGGTAGATTAGAAGATGCGAGATCAGGGATGCTAGAATTGTCAATGGAAAGGTGAGAGGCCAGTGAGTTGATGGTATCCGTAAAGAAGGAGTTGAAGGCATTGGCAGTTTCATGGGATGAATTCTTTTCAGACCCAGAGGGGGAGGGAGTGGTAGTCTGTCCAGGGTGAAGAAGTCTATTTAATGTAGACCAGAATTTTTGGGGATTATTGTGATTCACTTGATGGAGATTACTATAGTAGTTTCTTTTGTCAGAAAGAATAGCTGTTTTGGTACTATTTCTTAAGTGTCTGAAGTTCTGTTGATCTGAGGGACATTTGCTAGTTCTCCATTTTATCCAAGATTTGTTTCTGAGTAACATTTTTTGTCTTGTTTCCTTAGTTAGCCAGGGGGCTGGTAAGAGAAGCCAAAGAAGCAGTCTAAAAAGTGTCATAAAACACACATATCAAAGAGAATGTAGCACATTTGCAGACTGCAAAGCAAACATTTAAAACATCATACAACTTTCAGGGAGTTAGAACCTTCTCACCTACTGAATTTGGCACAGAACAAATCCCTCCATGAGCTCTGTGAGCCACTGTAGCAGTTAGACTAAAGGCATGTTCTATTTCAGGTTTGCATGATGACACTTTAGCTCATGTGCACAACTGATGTCAATATCTGCAGCAAATGAAAAGGATTAAACTCTATTTTTGCCATTGGATAAGAAGTGTTATGACTCATGGGTTATTTGTGTGCATCAGACCTTTGTGGGTATATACAAGCTGTGTTTATTTTTTGATCAGATAAAGGTTGGAAGTGGGAAGACTGAGATGAAAGGGGTGGCAAAAAGATGAAAGAAAACAGGAAGGGTAAATAAAAAATGACCAGGATAGAGGTGGGATAAGAGTTTACCTCTCAGCTTCTTAGCTCATTAATCTTGGAGAATTCCAACAATAATTTTAATTATTCAATGATTAACCCTCAATGATTTGTCAGAAAACTGCAATTTCTTTGATTAACAAATGGTGCCATTCGTGTACATTAGTTGAATATCTGGGAAGTTGAAAAGTGTGGGCAGGAATATTTTCTTTGGGGGGGGGCAGGTATCCCTTTACTTTTTTTTTTTATAGGTGGAAACATTTGGGAAGGAAGTCTGAGAAGTAAGAAGAACAGGTTAGGATGTAAGGGAAGACAAACATGACTGACAGGGTGTGGAGTAACATGATGAGAGAAGGGAACACAGTAGTGAAACAAACATCAAACAGGGAAGGCAATGACAAGGGGAGGATTGTGCAACATATATGGCTGGGTATGGATCTAAAAGGGAAGGGAACATGAGGCTCTTGAGACCCAGCAGGAGATTAATCATTACCCAAGGAACCATTACCATTGGGTCCTGGTTCTGATGGAGTAGCAGGGATGCAATTTAAGATTTTGTTAGAGCATGGTCTCCATGCGGCTGATTTGGGCATCCAGCCTTCTGTTTATGATCTCCGTCATTGTTGGGTGACAAAAGTTTCACCTATACTTTCACAACTGCAGGCAGGTAACACTGTACCACCCTCTAATGCAGGGCTACCAGACAGTTATAGCAGGAGGTTTGGTAACCGCTGTGACATGCTTGAATCCAGATGTGCCGGGTGTCTCTGATAGTGATGGTGGTTGTGGTACTGCTGTCACCTATGGAAGGATGACATAGGGGGGAGGTTGGCATAATGGTTAAGGTGTTTACCTTACAGACACAAGATGCAGGGTTTGAGTCTCACTTGGGGTAATTGGTTAGGCTTAAAATGGCCCACAAGGGCAGTTAGCCTAGTACTAAACTATGAACCTATGAACCTATAATAATCTTTCCAATGAGAGAGGAGCAAGTTGATGTGCTGCTGCATATTATAGTAACAGAAATGTCAAGAAACAAAAATAAACCAAAATAAATCCATGAAAAAGAAAAGGACATGAAATGTAAAGCATGGCTGAATGACACAGGGTTTCAAGAGAAAATATTCTGCACCTTCGAGCAAAGTAGCTGTAATGACAGCATTCTGTAGATAAACATTTTCAATGACTGCAGCAACCTAAAGCATTTTTGTTCAATGTACTGTACCCAAGCACAGACATATGGCTGAGTTCAAATCTAAAGTAAGCACAGAGCCACTGCATGAAATGTAAATTTCTGAATCATTCTGCCATCTTGTTTTTGCCTCATTATCATACTCAGCCTTCATTATACAGTCAGTAATATATAGACACCCACCATCCATGTGGCTACTTGACATGCAAAGTCACTTACCATAATGTGACAAAATTTTCTATAATTGGCTCTATATGTTTATGGTAGACTCCTTCTGCTCACTTTCCAGAATAAAACTAAATTCACTCAGTTTGCAAGGATCTAGACTGTCCTTAAGTTATAATCAGTTTTGGAGTCTCATATATGTATTTCATTAACAGTCTTTAGGACCTCACTGTATATGATTACAGGTGCTAGGTCCTGTATTAAAGACCATAAATGTCAAAAGAGTTATCTCATTATATTGTATAACAAATAATCTCCCATTCAACCAAGAACTATCAGTTTTGAAAACACACCTCTTTTATAAATGTATATGTATCTGTTTTGTGATTTGCTGTTTAACAACATTAATCTAAGTACATATTAAATCTGTGTTCTTTGTTTTAAGTATGCTGTTTAAAAGAATATGATGAATATTGCTCATGTTGTTCTAATAATGCTCTTTGTGATAGGGAAATTATAAGTTTAATTTAGCTAAGTACTTAGTCGAATTGCATTACATATATAATTTCAGAAATTAATTTATAATAATACTGTCCAACTTTATTTTCAGACAAAATCAGATATGCATATAGCAAGACATATGAAATGAATTAAATATATACATTAGCATTTGTTTTCTTTAACTCTAAAAAGGAATAGATAATTTGGCTTATGGCTGTATATTTGTGTCTTCTTTATCAGCGTGCCTAGATGCATCATTTTTAAGCCTATCAGGTCATGTGTTTTGAAGGGTGGATCTAAACTTGTGGGGGATGGGCAATATTCTGAAAGATGGTTTACAGGTTCAAAAATCCTGGCATGTCCATGCCACTCAAATCATTAAATGAAATAAAAAATATGAAATGAAATAAGGAAGAGTAGTATAACATTTAGATATAATGGGATCCTATCTCGCCTCATTCATAACAGATGGGTTCGGAGCTGATCCGTCGGCTCCGACTCGGCCACTATACTAGAGCGAAGTCTCTCATTGGCTGGGCTACCCCTTATCCCACAATGCACCACTCCTGCTTCCCCAGATCTCGTTTGCCACTTTTCAAGACGGACTTGGTCTCGACTTGGCTGGAGCTAAGTGATTTTCTTGACCTTTTGGTCGTTTTTACTTAGGGTTTCTGTCAAGAATCTCTTAAAAAGCTGTTTTAACAGCTTTGTGAGTGTTTGTATTGAGTTTGAAGAAAATTTGTATTTTATTGTTTCACAAGCTTCTGTGGACTGGGCAAGGCCCATTTTAAGTTAAGATTTTGAACTTTTGGTCATTTTTTTACTTAGGGTTTCTGTCAGGAATCTCTTAAAAAGCTGTTTTAACAGCTTTGTGAGTGTTTGTACTGAGTTTGGAGAAAATTTGTATTTTATTGTTTCTGTGGACTGGGCAAGGCCCGTTTTAAGTTAAGTTTTTCCCTTATTAATGGTGACAGAGTTAATTTTGGGCTAGATCCATTTTTTTTTAAGTTAAAGGGCTTTTGTCCACGTAGTTTCCCTTTCTGTTGTTTCACTGTTGTGGCGGGCTAAGCCCGTTTAAGTTAGAGGGCTTCAGCCCATATTTCAGTACTGCCCTTTGTGTTATTGCTAGTCACCTGTGCTTTCTTGTCAAAATGTCTAAGGAGCAAAAGTCGGGTTTTAAGAAGTGTGCAAAATGTAATTATAAGATGTCTCTTACAGATAGCCATGCTATCTGTGTGTACTGCCTAGGCCCTAAACATTTACAGGATTCTTGTAGTGTATGTCACGCTTTCTCCTCCAGGGTTCTCCAGGAGAGGAAAAATAAGTTGATACTCAGGGGTCTGGTTAAGCCTTCTTTTGAAGAAGCTTTGGCTTCCTCTCCAGCTTCCAAAAAGAAGAGATCGTCGGCTCCGACCAGTCCGTCGGGCCCGACGTCTAAAAAGCATAGATTGTCGGCTCCGACCAGTCCGTCGGATCCGACAATTAAGAAACAAGGCTCGACTTCTTCTTCCTCAGCTCCAATGGCTTCAGAGCCGATGGCTGAAGAGTCTGCCTCGGTGCTTCTCTCCTTGACTCCATTGGTTTCGGAGCCGCAGGTTAGTGCATCGAGAGGCCATTCACCTGTCTCGGCTCCATTGATCTCGGAGCCGATGGAGGTTTTCGGCTCAGACTCTTCCCCCTCAGCTCCGAAGCTGCCTTTGGCACCGACACTGCTGCAGTCGGTTCCAGTCCCGGCTCCAACAGTGTTGGAACCTTTTCGGAGCTGATCTCCTGCCTTATCGAAGCTGAGGCAGATGTCTTCTCGGCCCCAATCTGTTTCCTCCAAATCCTCTAGGCTATCTGATTCGGATTTGGATAGGGTTATCCAGAGGCTGTTCCAGTCCCCAGTTTTTACCAAAATGATCTCGGCTCCAGCCCACGCGGCTTTGGAGCCCACTCCACATCCCATAGATTTGATTCCTCCTCCAACCCCCTTGGAGCCGTTGGAGTTGGTGCAGGTGGATCGGAGCGGAATTGTCCAGTCGGAGCTGGGACCCCCTCGGAGTTCCTCTGCTCCGACTTTCATTCCTACCCTGTCCTCGGTGTCAGGGTTTGGTACCGGGTCTTCCTTGGTGGGGGCCGAGGGCAACACTGTAGATCTTGCCTCTTCGATGCCCAGTCTTCCCCTCGGAGCATCTGCCACAGGCATTCCTGGTACCTCTGTGGTCTCTCAGCAAGTGCCATCTGCAGAGTCTGGAGGTCCTGCTTTTGAGGCCATGAGGAGTGCGCTGGCCATGACTTTGCCGGTTCAGCAGGTTTCTACCCCACCATCCCAAGTTCTGGGTACTGGTGCCTCTGGAGACATTCTTTCCCATGACAGTGGGGCCCTGGGGCCTGAGGATACCCCCTTGGGGGGTTCCCTTCTTCTGGGGGGTCCTTCTGAATCTTCTTCGGATGAACCCCCAAAGAAGAAACTGTGCAAGAGGAAGCACGTCGATTCCCAGGATGAATCTGTCACTTCAGATACTGACCTCAAGGATGCGGAAGGGTCCCCTAAATCGTCCTCGGATGACGTCTCTTTCTCGGATATCCTTGAGATCTTGAGACAGAGAGGCGGTTGGCAATCCAAAGCCCCTTCCGCTGAGGAGTCAGTTTTCCTCAAGACCTTTGGGGCCCAGCCCTCCTCTTCCTGGGTGTCTCCGCCCTTCGACGATTTATTGGACTTAATCTCTCAAAGGGTGTGGGAGCATCCTGACACAGCGGAACCGGTGCCCACCAGGCCCAATAAGTTTCTTTCAGCTCCTCCCCAGAAAGAGTTCCTCTCTAAAGGTGTTGCAGTTGATGCTATGGTGGTGGCATCTGCCACTCAGCAGGACGTGGCAGAGGCTTCAACATCTATTCATCCTCCTAATAAGGATTCTAGGAGCATGGATAGGTACAGGAAGCATACCCTTTCTTCACCGACCTTTACCATGTGGTCCCTGAACTATCTTTGTCATTTTACAAGGCTCCAAAGGGACCTCCTCAAGGAGTTAGGAGAATCCCTTGCGGGTAACCTTCCTGAGGCGTTAGCTCAGACTGTAGGCGCCCAGATGACTACCCTGAACTCAATTGTCAACTCGTCCATGAGGCTCATCTCCTATGCAGCCGAAGGGGTGAGTAGAGCAGCGGGCAGAGGAGTGGCTCTTAGGAGACAGGCCTGGTTACGCTTGTGTACATTCACGGAGGCCTTTAAGTCTTCCTTCGCCGATGCCCCCTTTGATGGGTCTTCTTTGTTTGGACCCAAGGTGAAGGACACTCTTACTCAGTGCGAGCAGGAGGGCAAGACCTTGACTGCCGTTGGGGCCCATTTTTCCGCTCCCTCTAGACCTTATCCCAAGGCTCAGAGAGGAGGGAAAATGTGGTTCAGAAAATCCCAAAAGTTCTTCTCTACTCCACCGAGTGATTCCCCCTCCAGAGGCAGGGGGGGACTCAGGAAGACACGGTCCTAGAAGTGGCAGAGGCCCCCGTAACTCTGGCAACCACGAATCCTTTCGTGGTTCCTCCTATCCTCAACGTCCCTAGGATGTGGCCCGGCTGTGCTTCTCCGGAGCCAGTCGGGGGTCATTTTGCGAAACACCCACAAGCTTGGGAATCAATAACCAAGGATCAGTGGGTGCTTCGCATTGTAACCTGAGGTTACCTCATTCCCTTTTTCAAGCCCCCTCCTCCTACAAGGAGATTCCCGGACGTGCCACCCAGTCAACGGGATCTGGCAGCCTTAGAAGTTTCAAAGCTGCTAAAAAAAGTAGTCATCCAGCCCGTCCCCGCCGACCAGATCGGATCAGGAACTTACTCAAGGTTATTTTTGGTGCCAAAAAAGACAGGGGATGTAAGGCCCATTTTGGACCTCAGCCTTTTGAATCGTTTTGTGAAGAAGTCCAAGTTCCAGATGGTCACCCTTCAGTCCATTCTCCCGTTATTGGAGAAGGATGTCTGGATGTGCTCCATAGACCTCAAGGACGCTTACTATCACATATTGATATGTCAGGAGTCCAGGAGTCATTTGCGCTTCCACCTAGGAACCAGTCATTTCCAGTTTCGTGCACTGCCCTTTGGTTTCACCACAGCCCCCAGGGTGTTTACCAAATGTCTGACAGTAGTGAAAGCTCACTTGAGAAGTCTCGGATTCCAAGTGTTTCCTTATCTCGACGACTGGCTCCTCACTGCCACCTACAAGCATCTACTGATTCGAGCGTTGAGGGCCATGGTAACTTTGGGTCTCTCACTAGGAATCTCTTTCAATTGGAAAAAATTTGTGCTGTGGCCATCTCAGCGTATCACCTTTATAGGTGCAGAGTTAGACACAAAAAGCATGTGGGCATTTTTGCCATCAGAGAGAATTCAAGTTCTATAATCTCAGGTCCAAAATTTGTTACCCAGATCTCGAGTTCCTGCCAGACAGATTCTTCAGTTATTGGGTACGATGGCTGCAACCATCCCCCTAGTACTGTTAGCCAGACTGCACATGCGAGTGCTGCAATGGCTGTTATCGGTTCAGTGGTCATACCAGGAACTTCCCTTGGATCACCTAATTCTGATTACGAAGAGTTGCCGTTGAGATCTCCGTTGGTGGCTATGTCGGTCCAACCTGGTCCGGGGGCGGCCTTTCGCTCTTCAGCCTCCTGTTGCCACAGTGACCATGGACGCCTCCCAGATAGGGTGGGGGGGTCATTATCTGGACAGGACTGTCCAAGGCACTTGGCAGGATCGCGAAGCGCACATTCACATCAATGTCCTGGAAATGAGAGCAGTGCTTCTGGTTTTACAAGCACTTCATCATGCTCTCCCCCAGGGTACTATTGCGATTCTATCCGACAACATGTCGGTAGTTTGGCACATAAACAAGCAGGGCAGAACCAGGTCCTACCCCCTTTGCAGGGAGGCCATGAGAGTATGGCACTGGGCCATAGCCTCTCGACATTTCTTAGTAGCCACGCACATTCCGGGGAAAGCCAATGTGATTGCAGACAGGCTCAGCAGGACTCTCCTGTTGCCCCACGAGTGGTCCCTCAACAACAGAGTGGCTGTGTTGATCTTCGCCAAATGGGGTCTCCCTTGTTGCGACTTGTTCACCAGCCCCAACAATGCGAAGTGCAGAGAGTTCTTGACTCTGACGCCCTCTCAGGGACAGTCTCCAAGGGACGGTCTAGCCCACACTTAGCCCCTGGGTCTACTTTATGCCTTCCCTCCGATTCCCCTTCTCCCGAGGGTGATTCAGAAGGCTCTCCATGTCGGGTGTGACATGATTTTGGTCGTCCCACATTGGCCCCGTCAGGTTTGGCTCCTGTTTCTTCAGAAGTATGCGGCACAGGGCCCTTGGATTCTGGACCCAGTACCGGATCTGTTATCCAATCCGTTGGGATTCCGGCATCCGTCCCTCCGGTCGCTGCGACTGGCTGCTTGGTTACTCCACTTCCATCCTTAGTTAGAGATCTCTCTCTTTCTTCGGAAGTAATGCATATCTTGTCTTCTTCCCACAAGCCGTCTACCGTTAAGCTGTATTCCAGCAAATGGAAAAGGTTTTGTTGTTGGGCACAACAGCGAGGCATTGATCCTCTTACAGCCTCAGTTCCGCAGGTCTTGGAATTTCTGGCTTCCTTATTTCATTCTAGCTCTTCAGTCTCCACACTTAAAGTTCAGCTGGCAGCTATATCTAATTTTCATGTTGCTATAGATCCCTCTTTAATGGCTAACAGACTTTGCAAGTCCTTTCTTAGGGGAGCCTGGCTCATCAGGCCTCATGTGGCTCATCCCGTGCCCCCTTGGGACTTAAATTTGGTTCTGGCCTCCTTAACTGCCCATCCCTTTGAGCCGGTAGCCACTTGTGATATCAAATTCCTGTCATGGAAAATGGCTTTTCTAGTGGCTATTACTTCTGCTAAGCATGTTTCAGAGCTTCAGGCTCTCTGTTCTTCCCCTCCGTATTTTATCTTTCACAAAGACAGAGTTTCCCTTAGATTGAGTCCATCCTTTTTGCCTAAGGTAGCATCCCCTTTATGCATTCAGCAATGTTTGGAGCTTCCAGTTTTCTTTCCTAATTTTTCCAGTAGAGCAGAATATACCTTTCACCAGTTGGATGTTCACAGGCAACTGTGTTTTTACTTGGCTAGGACCCCTCAGACTAGAAAATCTGACCAACTGTTTGTATCCTTTGCAGAGAATAGGTTGGGTCTTCCAGTTGCCAAAGCCACCATTGCTAAATGGATTAAGGATTGCATCTCTTTCATTTATTCCCACTCAGGAAAGGAGTTGCCTTTCCCAATCAAAGCTCATTCTACCAGAGCTATGGCCACCTCTGTAGCTTTTCATTCCAAACTTTCAATAGATGATATTTGTGCGACTGCTACTTGGTCTTCTCTGCACACCTTCATTTCTCATTACAAGCTTGATGTGGCTTCCCGAGACAGAGCTTCATTTGGTTCCGCAGTTCTCAGGAGTGTGTTCCAGTGAGCCACCCGGGGTTTTTAGGTGCTAGGGACGCTGTCCCATCTGTTATGAATGAGGCGAGATAGGATCCCATTACATCTTTTAGTTATGTACTTACCATAACTTTGGATGTATGGGATCCATCTCGCCTACATTCATACATACCCACCCTCCTTCCCCCTACCTTTTGGATTTGGAGAAAATATAGATCTTGCTAACCTCTCCTATGGAAGGTCTCTAGTTGGTTACAGTTATTGGTATATGTGTTTTCTGTATCTGTATGAATGTATAAAGCGAACAAACAAGATCTGGGGAAGCAGGAGTGGTGCATTGTGGGATAAGGGGTAGCCCAGCCAATGAGAGACTTCGCTCTAGTATAGTGGCCGAGTTGGAGCCGACGGATCGGCTCCGAACCCATCTGTTATGAATGTAGGTGAGATGGATCCCATACATCCAAAGTTATGGTAAGTACATAACTAAAAGATTCATTCTCTTAATGTGGCTCCTTCTGCTAGTTTACACATAGTTTTACAAAGTGTATATCTTCAGGCATAACTCTTTCTTAATTTCTATTAATGTTTTTTCTTTGCATAATATACCATTATATATAAAATAATATAGATCCCTACAAGGATGTGTTGAACCAGCTAGACAGCACACTGATCTGATGCCTGCCATATTTATTTATGCACATATGTACATGTGTCTATGTATGTTTGCATGTACTTATTTGTTTCCTTATTTATTACACTTTTGTATGTATGTGTGTATGTATTTATTTTATTTAATTTATTTATGAAGAAGAAGGTTGACTGTGTATAAAAAACCTTTTAATACTGATTTGCTCTTAGATAACAAAAGTATAAGATGAAACACAACCACTTTCAAGGATTCAACCAACAGGCAAAAAGGCTCAAAATCACTCAAGATAAACTAAAATGTAAAATGTAACAAGCTCTTTACTTGGTAAGTGCTTTCATGGGTACTAATTCCCACTTCTTCAGACCAGACGTCAGCCTTTTTGCCCGTTGGTTGGATCCTTAAATGCAGTTGTGTGTCATAATTATCTTCAGTTTTATTTTCTTGGATCCACTTGCTCGAGCTGTGACCTTGTTGGTGTTTTTTGGAAAAAGTATAAGATAGTTATACATATGTGACGAAAAGCAATCACAAAAATCATTAACAGTTAAAGTATATGTTCAGATGCTGCTCATCCAGTTGTGGATGAAAATATAACCTCTTGGTGGGAAGAAAGCAAGTGTACATTAGAAAAACACTGAATGTTATTGCAAATTAAAGCAAATGTGTAGTGGTTTACAAAGTGCTACACAGTAGGGTTCAGGTAGCTAAGCTGACATTATAACAGAACATCGACAAAGAAATTATTGTGCATTGTTTTGAAGGCAGAGGGTTATTTCATGTAATGACAGAAGATAAAATATTTCCTCTGAACCAGGAAGCAATATCAAGTGGATGAAAAACTATGCGGTGTATATCTCTCTTTCTCTTTATATATCAGTATGGGTTTACCTAACATTGATGGTGTTAACATTAACAGGGGAACATCAACAAATAATGTTTACACACTTTTCAGCATACTCAAAGGAATAGCCTCAGAGCATGCAAATTTTAAAATGTTTTTTGCTGGGTAGGGGACATCCCTGCTAATTATTTATTCTAACTCTGAGATTGCACAGTCCCAGGAGAAAGTATATATATTCCTCAACCTTGAGGATTGTTAATCTTGTGTACCAAAGCATGTCAACAAAACAAAGGTTGATGTTATGGACATTTGCTTATTGCAAGTACTCCATTTACACACACGCGCGCACACACACAAACACACACACACACACACACACACACACACACACACACACACACACACACACACATTTCCATTAGCATTTGCTAATGGGTAACCAGAAGTGTTACATAGTTCTTCTGGCTGAAAACAAAAATATCTTTGCACATTTTGAGAACAAAATGGTTTAATCAATACAAAATCCATAAAAGAGTACTGGGCCATATTGGTCTATTGTCAAAACAGCAGCGAAGCAAAGAAGAAGAAGTCGCACACAAAGTTCATAGCAAGTAATATTATCTGGGCAGGAAAGCAGCAGGAAAATGCTTTTGTCATAAAAATAAAATCAAACATATAAATAAAACGCAGCAGAGCTTAATTTAAAGTCAACATATCTATGATCTTAAGCCTACCAACTCAGTTTAATTTTGAAGGCAGTGTTGCAGAAAACAAATATGCTTGGGTCCAAAGACATGAACGTCTCAGTAATGTGTCGATCAGTGTGTGTGTGATATACCTTTAAGAAGCTTTCCAGTGAGTCAGCACATGCATATAAGTAGTGAGCACTTCCAAGCTAGAGTGTCATTTTGAGTGAGCAGCCGGAGTGAGGGCATGCAAGTATGTAGTCAGTTAGTTAGTTAGATAGTTTAAGTTTAATGTTCTGCCATCCATCCTGATGTATTTGTATACAACAAACTACTTAAACAAATAACCAAGCCTCAATGTCTTAAGAATGGGATCCAGAGTTACAGCCATGAGGCAACCAATTAAATTTGGAGGAATATACAGGAGTGGATCATCCCTACTGCTCAAACAACTCACAAAACAGGTCAGAAATGAATTCCAGGTACTAAAACTTGCTTAAATTATTTATTTTGCTATAAAAATAAAACAAAGCACTCAGAATGCTCAAAACAAATTTCTTATTAAACAAAATGTCCAAAACTGCGATATATTGATAAAAATATTCCAAATAATTACAAAAATGTTTGAAAGAATATCCAAATTCCATAAAATGTACAAAAAGGGGAAAACGGACATTTTTTTTTGACTATGTACTACTGTTTTGTATTAACTAAAGCTATTCAGAGTATCTGAAGTGTGCAAAGTGTTTGCAAGTATGTGTAGTATTACAGTGCAGTTATTTCATAAAGTACAGTCATTTCAAAGAATATTTTGCTAATTACAGTTGTTTCAAAGCATATTTCAGAGAGTACAGTCTTTCAAAGAGTTTATTGTGCATTTGAATATTATTACAAGTACCTGGTGTGTGTGAATATTCATACATAATTACAAGGGCCAAGACTGCATTGTGTTTTACTATAATCTATGGGCATGGCAGAAAGGCTTTGCAGACCCTTACGGCTTATGCTTGATAACAATATTGCAGATAATTGGAGAGTGTTTGACATTGAATATGATATTTTCATACAGGCTACTTTTTCTAACAAAGACGCATGTACAATATTTATTCTGCTTTATTTAGCTGGTTCAGAGGCCATTGAAAAAACAGCATTCATTTGTGTATGCACTTGCTGTGTTTGCAGGGGAGGGGGAAGACCACCATATAGTGGTACTGGCTGAAACAAGAGAAGACCCAGAGTACTTAAAATGTAAATTTAGAGAAATGTGTAACCACCAAATTAATATTACAATGGGAAGGGTGCTTATTTTACACAAGGAACCAAAAGCCTGGTGAAATGTTTGCAGTATATATAACTGACTTGAGAAATAAGGCTAAAACATGCAGATTTGGTGATTTGAGTGATGAGTTGATAAAAGACAGGCTTGTGAGTGGTATTAATAATGACACAGTGAGAAAGATTTTGCTTTGAGACAGTGATTTAACATTGAATAAGGCCATTGAGATTTGACAGGTATACAAGCTTACAGAAAAGCACACAAGTATGCTTACAAATAAAAATAGCAGTGGAAGGCACAGTGACAAAGCTCATGTTGATGGTATGCAGCATATGGTTAAAAGAAACAGGCCCATCCACATGGCAGCTACTGCAGGTCCTGTAACAGTCCCTAGGAAACCCACAGTCTTTCCAGAAATTCCAGAGCATGCTCAGTGAAACATAAGGATGAATCATCAAAGTCAAAACATGTGCCCCCCACCCAGCCTCATAGTCAACTGTTGTAATTGTGGTGGAAATCACAAACCCAAAAGTGAAAAATGCTTAGCTTTTGGTCAGAAGTGTCATTCTTGCAATAAGTGGAATAACTTCAAAAGGTTTTGTAAATTAAACAAGTCACATTATTTTATTAAAGGAGGGCATTCCAAGAGGCAAGTTGATAAATTAGAAAGCTGTGACCCTACTTTTTATGTTTGTGCTTGGTGAAACAGTTACTGCAGTAGACTTTTGGGCAAAGAATGAGACATTTTGTACTGTCTGGATTAATGGGAGTCCTGTAGAGCTGAAAGTAAACTCTGGCTCAAAGTGCAATGTTATGTCAGCAAAACATTTGCTAGAGCAAAATCTGCAGAGCAACTTAATTTGACAAAGTTTGCAAAGTTTGTTATTTATGGTAGTGAAGAAATTCAAACCAAAGGCTCAGTAGTGCTTTCATGTTACTCTGATGGGAACAACCATGATTTCCAAATTTTCATAGTCTAGAGACATGTGCAGTCATTATTAGGCCTCAGAGACAGTTTAAAACTGGGACTGCTTTCATTTAATAAAGAAGTTCACCATGTAATCCTGAATGACAACAGCTCAAATTTCACCCAAACTATTTTTTTTGAGTATGCTGATACTTTTGCAGACAAACTAGGCAAATTACCAGTTGTGTACTCCATGATGTTAGACACAGAGGTCAGCCCAGTTATCAGACCAGCATGCAAAGTTCTAGTAGCTATGAAGAGCAGAGTCACAGATGAGCTAGACAAAATGGTACAGCAAGGAGTAATGTGTCTAGTAGAAGAACCTACTGAATGGGTATCCTCCATGGTGGTAGCTCATAAGAAAAGTTCAGATGATATCAGAACATGTATCAATCCAAGAGATCTGAACAATGCATTAAAAAGACCTCATCATCCAATGCACACAGTCGAAGAGGTTGCTGCCCTCATGCCAAATGCCACTGTTTTTCTGTCTTAGATGCAAAAAGTTCATTTTGGCAAATTTTGCTTGACTGAAAATCTTCATTATTAGCCACATTTGGTACACCATTTAGAATATACAGATTTCTGAGAATGCCATTTGGGATAAATTCTGCCAGTGAAATCTTTCTGTGTACAATGGAGCAATTTTTTTCTGGCTATCCCTGTGATATTATAGTAGATGATATTCTAGTAGGATGCAATGGTGAAGCCAAACATGATAAAAACTTCAAGAAAGTTCTGTAAAGAGCACGTAACGTGAGACTTAAGCTGAATCCTCAGAAGTACAAGTTCAGGCTATGAAAAGTTACTTGTGTTGTCACTTGTTTACCAGTTTGGGTTTACGACCAGAACCTTCCAACAAACAGCAATTCTCCGGATGCCAGCTCCAGACAATGTCCAAGCCTTACAATGTTTTCTTGGTATGATCAACTATCTAGGCGAGTTCATTCCAGATTTAAGCCAAATGTCAGCACCATTATGACAAAGATGTAATTTGATGCTCTGAAACAGAAAATTGCTAACTAACCAACTCTTAGCTACTATGATGAAAACAAACCAGTTACTCTTTCCTGTGATGGTTCTAAATGTGGTCTAGGTGCAGTCATTCTTCAAGAGTGTAGACCAGTAGTCTATGCTTTGAGAACTCTTACCTAAACCAAGATGCAATATGCCCAATTGAGAAAGGGCTTTTGGCAATTGCATTTGCATGTTCAAAGTTTCATGATTATATTTATAGTCGACCTCTCCAGATTGAAACAGATCATCAAGAAAGCCTATACATACAGCTCCTGCCAGATTGCAATGCATGATGCTCAGACTACAGAAGTACAATTTCAATCTTGTTTACGCGAAAGGCAAACTTCTTTATCTTGCTGATACTTTACCCAGAGTGCCCAGAAAAAACACAGAACAGAGTAACAATGAGCAACTTAATTTCGAGGTCATGGAAATGAGAAATGTTTCTTCCACACATCTTGTTGAGCTCAGAACTCACAGCTGTTGATCCAATTCTGCAGAAGCTCAACCACTTTATCAGTTGAGGATGGCCTTCCAAGCAATCTTGTTTACCAGTAGAAGTGCAACTTTATTTTCCATACAGAGATTAGATTTTGTCAGGCAATGGTATCATCATGAAAGGTCTTAAAGTGATTCTTCCAAAGTCCTTGCAACAAGATTATATTAAGATCTAGAACTGTGGCCACCCAGAATGGATTCTACCAAAAGAAGGGTGAGAGGTCTAGTATTTTGGCCTTCTATGTCAATAAATATTGAGAAAGTACTTTCATCTTGTTCAGTATGTAATAGTACAAAGCCACATCAGCAAAAAGAACCACTTCAGCTAAACCAGATTCCTGAAGTATGTTGGTCGGCAGTAGCCACAGATATCTTTGAGTGGAATGGTCAACATTACATGGTGTTAGTAGACTGTTATTCAAATAGGTTTGAGATTGACATACTTCCCAACCTAACTTGCAATACTGTCATTACTAAGTTGAAGCGACATTTTTCTATCCATGGTAGTCCACACAGGGTTATTTCTGACAATGGTGCACAGTTTACAAGTCAGCAGTTCAAGAGATTTGCAGAAGAGTGGAACTTTGTTCATATTACAAGTAGTCCTGTACACCCTCAGTCAAATGGCTTGGCTGAACATGCAGTTCAAAGTGCAAAATAGCTGTTAGAAAAATCTAGATGTGGCACTACTGATGTTTTTCTAAACTTGTTAAATCTCAGAAACATTCTTCGTGATAAGTATATTGGTTCACCTGCCCATAAACTTATGTTGAGACAAACCAGAACCACACTACCAATCAGCAATAATTTATAGGTTCCATCTGCTAAAAACAACAAAGCAGTAAAAGCCCAACTGTTGACAAAGTATTTGTCCCAGAAGTCTTACTATGATATAACCAGCAAACTGCTCAGTTCATTGAAAAAAGGTGAGATAGTGAGGATGCAGATGTTAAAAGGTTTTGATTACATTGGATTTGTGAAAAGGTTGTGTCAAAAGCCAAGATCGTATATTGTGGAATCACAAGGAATGGAATTCAGATGAAATTGGAAACATTTGTTACCAGTGTTCGAACCAGTGCTACAGCATCTTGTCTGTAACAAAGACTCTAGTTCTCAAAGTCACTTGTCCAATGTTCCTGTTCCAGAGAACATTTCATCAGAAATCCCCATTCCTGAGAAAATCCCTGAAACTCCTCAAGCAGAACATTCCCCAGTGACTGTCCCTGTTGCTAAACCCAGTCCTAACTATTATGTAACGAGATCAGGTCACATCTCAAAACCTACTTTCAGATGCATGGCAATCTGGACATGACTGTTGTTTTTCTTTGTTAGTGTCTGTATACTTGCATGCCTATTAAAATGTCATTGTTTATATGAGATAGTTCAGTAAAGAGGGAGGATGTAGATCAGAGTGTGTGGTATACCTTTAAGAAGCTTTCCAGTGAGTCAGCACATGCATATAAGTAGTGAGCACTTCCAAGCTAGAGTGCCATTTTGAGTGAGCAACCAGAGTGTGAGCATGCGAGTATGTAGTCAATCAGTTAGTTAGATAGCTTGTTTAAGTTTAATGTTCTGCCATCCACCCTGATGTACTTGTATACAACAAACTACTTAAACGAACATCCAAGCCTCAACGTCTTCTTAATGCACATAAGAAGAGTGACAAATGTATCTGTATAAAGCATAAAAGCAGCATAGGTGCAAATAGTAGCATTTTTACATGTAACAGGCAAATAACTCATTAAACTTTAAATTAGATATTATTTGTCTGAGAAAGAAAAAATAAATTAGCAGTAATTACGGAAAGGTTTAATCAGTAGTGTGTGCATAGAATGAATACGTAACTGACATTTTTTTTTTTCTCAGAAATCCAGTGTCCTCTATAAACAGAAGAATCATGTGAATCACAATTAAAAATAAATGTTGTTGTTGTGTCTTTCGGCTTTTCCCGGTTAGGGGTCGCCACAGTGGAACTCCGGTCCGCTAATGATTGACAGTAGATTTTTACATGCCGAGTTGCCAGCTCTGACGCACAACCTTCAACAAAGGTACATCCATTTACCCATGTCTCCACACAGAAGATGCTCTAGCTGAGAATCAAACAGGACAGCATCTTACTGTGAGGCGACAACGCTACCGCAGCACCACCACCGCAATCAAAAACAAATAAAAAGACTATTTTCTAATAGGCAGAATTCTGTCTGGAATTGACTGATAAAATAAGAAACACATTTTTGCATACCAACTATTTCATAATGGAAAAGCTATTGATTTATGTCAAACTGATAAAAGTGCATTTGCAAATAAAAGACCTAAGAAGAGCCAGAAATTTGCAAGATCAAATTGCAGAATAATTTCAAAACATAACCAAAGTATAAAGATATGATAAGTGGACCGAAATTCATAGAATAGATAACATAAAAGTTCATAAGTCATATAGACCATGTAAAACAATAAAAGAGGCCAGGATGTTACTCCAGGAAATACATTAGTACATGAAAAGTGTTACAGCCAACAGGGAAGATCGTGACCTATGATCGATTATGTTTGCAAGAAATTTGGAGTTCTGAATTGTTTTGCAAAGAAGTGTAATGCAAGGATTGCAGCTAAATAAGTTAACCAACATTTCTACAGCTTACCGATGAAAATGCTGCCCTGTGTTCATCTAATGCTGTTATATTTCAGTCAGGGAATGAACTAGTAGTCAATAGCATTGAATTCTATGCTGTGAATGCATTAGTCTTTGAGACATCTGAGAGTTTTAAAATGAAAACAAAAAATCATTGTGCTTAGGCACTGTTTACAAGTGGTCTCGAGATTAAGTTCATACAAGACACAGGTTATGAGAGCAGCATACTAAATAAATATCATTTAAAGAATTGTGTGTAAAGGGCACAGGTTAACAAATTCAGGTCACAGGCCTTCACCAAAAAAGGGTAACTTAGCTTTAAAGCTTGCATTCAATAGCCAGAATTATAAAGTGCTGTTCCATATTGTAGTCTTTCATTTCAATTCACATTTCTTAGTTATAATTGCCAAAGGAAAAAAAAAAGCTCAGTGAACAAAGTTCCAGACTGTATACATTCATTACACTGCTCCGATGATATAGCTTTCTACATATGCCATTTGCAGTCTCACCAGTGCCAGAACTGTTTCAAGGGAAAATTTCCCATATATTCAAAGAACTAAAAGGGACAGTTAACATCACTGACAATATATTGGTCAGTGGTCATTTAAAAGAATGCATAATATTAGACTGACAACTTTGCTGGATAGATTGCAGCATTACACTGTCACACTTACCCCTAGAACTGCTAGAACAGTGTTCAGCCTGTTAACTAAATGTGTTGCATATTAAATAATAAAAGCATAAGTCTAGACATAAAAGCAGTATTAGTTGTAGTGTGGATGGGACAGCAGGAATATAAGTCAGCATAACAGATATTTTGGTGTTCAGTCCAATATCTGTACAAATTCATAGCCAGCATTTCTCAAGTGCTTTTGCCACTATGGACATTCTTGAATAAAAAGTTTGTGCAGTACTTGGAGCAAGAAAATGATCACCATTTCAGACTTTGAAAGAAAGTGGTAACAGAGTTTCCCACCCTGAGATAACACACTGTAAGAAAGCTGCTGGTCATACAGTTTGTGGCAAGTCATTCTTGGCTAGGAGTTGTTCTTCTATATCATGTCAGCCAGTTGGATATTTATCTTGAGCCACTATCAATGACCATATTCAATGGGCACAAAATGACAGAGCTGTTAGCCACTGTATCTGGCTTTGAAAAGTTTTATAAATGTGCTTATTGGAGATCTATAACTGGGGAATCAGATCAAGGTATTTCCTGAAATTCCTGCATTGAACTTTATCATATCAGTGGCAAATGATTCTCAGTCTTCATCATTTTGCCATACATGCAAAAAATGTAAACCTGGCACATATATGTAAAAGCCTATCTCAATGAATCAAAGATTGAGATGTAGGGCAGTGAGTTAGAGGTGCTTTCTCTGTCTACATACATGCCTTTCATGAAGGAAAAAACTTAGTAATTCATGTGATATAATAAGGAGGACTCTGAGATGCAGTGATTAAAGCTATCAGTATTAAATGATTGACCTAAGGAATGAAACAGAGTAGCCCCCCTAATTCATCCTTATTTCAGTTATCAAGATGATTTAATTGTTAGTCAAAGGCATCTGTAGAAATTAAACAGAGTTATAAGAGGAAACATATGACTCCTTGGAAATACAAGGCTATTTGATCAGAGACCATGAATGCCTTGCCAATAACCACCCTCAGGATTTACCAGACTTTTTAATAGGTGCAGGGCCTGTATGTCCTGTCCTGTATTTTAGGGCACCCATCAAGTTATGTATGCTCTGCTTGAAGGACAGTATGGAGTCACACTGCTTGACATATAAGGATGGTCTATTCCAGAGCAAACAGAAGCACTAGGTAATGAATTTATCTCTCCTTTTAGTTTTGTTTAGTATCTGATATAAATTGAAATATCCTGCTATAGTGCATGTATAGTATTTGATGTATATGAGGACGTCTTAAGAAATTGGATCCTTGAAGGCACAGAAAGCAAGGCATAGGTCTTCCCTGAATAACCTATATTATATGACGTACAGGTACAGTAATTCCAACCTTTCTTGATAATTAAGATTTGTGAGGCCTAAGATCTGCTCTGTTATGAATTTTTGTTCTTTTTTATGTTTTCTACTTAGATACATGTCAAAGGGTGCATTATATTTTATAGTGGAAATTTGGGACAAAGTAAAAGGGAAAATAACTTCCTTGGTTTTAGATGAGATACCTCTTCTGATTAGTTGTGATATATAGAAGGGTTTTCTTACTACAGTTGCTAGATGGTGAGTGTTTGGCCAATGATTTGGGTACCTCAATCCATTATCACAGAGTCACTGAAGTGTGGGATGCCACTGACACATCAGATAGTAGGAATTTTGTTGTTTTCTGAAGGAGCTGCTACTTCATTTCTTAATATTTATTTTGAGCCCTTTTTGTTGTACCAGGATCTAGCATGAATTAGTTCAGTTTGAATAGTTGATTTGACATTTAGACAGCTTACAATTATCAGTGAAGATAGCCAGCCGGAGATCATTGTTATCAGTGTTTAGGATAAAAAAACAAAAAAAAAAAAAAAAAAAAAAAAAGCAGGAGATCTATTATGGAACTCCAGAGAATGCCACTGTTCACCTTATTCCTAACTGAGACCCTGACAACATATGTTTTGTCATCTAGCCAGTTTGCCATCTGACCACATATGGATCGATGCAACCTTTAACTTAACAATCCCATTATGTGGTATGGTGTAAAATGGCTTAATCAGCTCCAAGTAGGCTCTGCAAACTGTACAGCCACTGTCCACATCCTCAGTGAAGTTTTCAAAGAAGCACACAGTATTTAGCAGACATGTCTTACACTTAACAAATCTGAATTTCTGAAGGTTGAGCTTGAATAACTTTTTAATGTTCTGATTTATGAGATCAGTGATGATGTATTCCATGGCTTTACATACAATATTAATACGACTACTGAATCTATAGTTACCTGTGTCAGTGGTGGTACCTCCCATATGAAGAAGCATCACCACCAATCTACAGCATGATAGGGTTGTCACCTTTCTCTATGGTGAAAACAGGACCAAACCCACACCCCTTTGCACTACCCACAGCCCCACTTCTCTACACCCATTTTCCTGTCCATTTCATGACATCACTGATTGCATCATTCAGATATGAAATGCCTATTTTTTTTTCTTTTTATCCTGGTTTTCATCATATTGCTTTATCAATGGATTTCATTTAAACATTTCATCCAGGGCTGCTTTTTAAAAAAACTCTGACATTCTGTCTGTGCAGATAAACAGAATACTGGAGTTTATATTCTGCTTTCTGAGCCCCCAGACTAACATTCCTATTTCCAGATAGTCTGGAAAAATGCCAGATAGGTGGCATCTCTAAGCATGACTCAGGAACATATCCTGCGGCAAGGATTAGGCTGAACAACTAAAGGAGAGAAGCAGCATGACCTTGCTTGACACTACTTTTCACAGAAGCACACAAGGTTTAGCAGACATGGCTCACCCTTAATAAATCTGAATTTCTGAGGGCTGAGCATGATCACATTTTTATGTCCTGGTTTATGAGATCAGTGATATCTACTCCATGACTTCACAGATAAGACGAGTAAGGCTAACGGACAAATCAGTATATTGATGAGACCTACTGGGGAGGTGCTTTTAGTCTTAAAAGTATTGTGAGAATATAATTTGTTCAATTGGTAAGGGTGAGTAATTTAGAGATGTTCAAAGTAAGGAAGGTAAATTCAAGGGACAAATTTGTAACAAACGTATTTGCTAGTGTGCAGGCAATGTCTTTCAGATCGGTATGGGAGGTGCCATTATAGATAAGTCTAGAGCAGTGATGTAACCATAGAAGGGCTTGTAATTATGCTTAGCCTCACAAGCTAGCCTATGTTCATGGGACACCTTGCTGATCTTTATAATTGCCTTTAATTTCTTGGTGAGGCATTTTATATTCTATTTGTGAGTGGATGGTCTTGCCTTAAAAGGTAATCTAAGTAATTGCATCCTTCTATTGCATAATTTGTTAACATACAATGGTATGTTGTTAATATTAAAAAAAACAAGCCCACTGATTGGTTAGCCTGACCAGCGTGTTCATTGTAAATCGAGCATATACCAACAGGAAGAAGACTTGCCACTAAAGTATCAATGAACGCTGGACTTTCCTGTTTGTATATGCAAACCAGAGAGCTACATACAAGGAAAATGAGGTACATAAAAAAAAAATCAGAAATACCCCGATTTTCCTTGTATGCAGTACAGCAAGACTCACAAAGCACTATACAGATGTCTTCCATATTTAAAACACAATACATCAAGTATCACCATACTGCGTATCAAAAACCAGATCAGCCCTTAAACGTGGAAATGTACAAAAACACATAAGCATGTGTTTCTCACTTAATCGGACAACACCACAATGTAAAAACAGTTACGGCTCCATAAACAACTTAAAATATGCATAACAATCAAATTATGTTACTATCAGAAGATATGCAAAACTAATAATGTGTACCCTTCTGAGCGGATCTACAATAGATATTTCCTTCCTTTCTTTCTCAGTTCAATTACTTCCTATGATCTGGAACATGCACACCCTCTGCTGACACATATCATGCTGGCATGTATAACATTAATACAGTGTACTTAGATAATGAGCTTACTTTCCTGATTTGAACCTCACGTTTATCATGTAAATTGACACATCAGAAGCAGCATAGAAATATAAAAATAATGCAACAGAAAAACACAGGAACTCCTTTAACAACTATATTTGCTTATATAATTCTCTTTTCACATCTCTTGAAAAATTAATAATAATTTGTATTCAAATTAAACCAAAATGTAATTAACAATAAACATGAACTAAAGTCTGGAACTATTCTCTCTCAGAAAAAGTGGAAGAATACAAAATAAAACAAACAAAAACCTAAATAATAACAACAAAAACATAATACAACATGAAACTAACACCACTGTATAATAATAATAATCCATGGCTGGGTGTGGGTAATGCTGGATTTATCCACAGTTGGCTTTGTTTCGACACGAGAGCAAATGCCAACTGTTGGTAAATCCAGCATTGCACCCACCCACCCATGAGTTATTGCTATAATATCTGCTGACCACCAGGATGGTTTGTTGTGAATTTGCTGCATATTTGGTTCTTTTAGGGACCATTCTGTCAATGCATTTACCTAAATGAGCATAAAGATCCTTGGCATAAGTGACTGCCTATACTGTATCCACTGTGGGGTTAACATGGGAAAAGTCTGAGATTTCATCATAGAATTATAAAAGGTTTGCTCTTTTGATGTCTCTCAAGAAGGTGGTACTGGTTGTCAGTAAGGTGGATGTTTTGAGGGTAAAGGTAACCAGTTTGTGGCTACCCAAGGTCAGGGAACATTCCATGGTGGAGTTTGTGAGAACTAGGTCCAGGATATTACCATTGCTTGTGGGATTTTGGACAATTTGATCCAGGAATTTTTCATTAATCCAATCTAAGAAACATGGTGCACATCAAGTGTTATAAATGTAAGTAGTCCAGTCAAAACAATGGTAGCTGAAGTCACTGAGCTGTAAAGAATGGTCTCTTATATGGATATTTTCAAGGAATGCCAGAAAGTTTTCATTATCCTCTGGCACCATATATGATAACTGGTATAATCTGGGATTCTTACCTATTGTGAGCTGAAGTTCATTTAGCTCATGAAGGGGGGGTTCACTGGGCAACACATTTTGTAAGGGATATATTCCATAATAAACACTGAGTCACCTCTGCCATTAACAGTGGGCTGGACGGCATGATGGACACAGAACACTGGTACAGATGTGGTATTGTCACTATAGTTGAGTCATGTCTCAGTGACCACAAAAACACAGACTCATACCATTTGCAGACATGCCTTCAAATCAGGCAGTTTGTTGGTAAGACTCCTAGCATTGAGAAGGACCACTTTGATGTTATCCAATTTATAACTGGATTTGCAGTTAAGCTGATATGTTCACTAGATGAATTATGCTTAAAAAAACATAATGGGGACAGCAAAGTCTTTGGCCTGTATGTGGAAGTCCTTGAATGAGAAGTGCAAACCATCCTTTGTGAAGTAAGTAGGATCATTAATCATCTTGTCTTAATACTAAAATGAAACTAACCACTTAGCCACCTGCTGTATGCATTTTTTTTCATTGAATCTAGGCATGATTCTAGGTAAAGATACCATTTGTTTATTTATTTATGCATTTATTTATATAACTTGCTGTCTGGAGTACAGCACTGATTCCATTGAACCGATTTCAGTCTCGCACTGGAATGTTTACACACATCAAAGTGGAAAAAATTAAAAATAATCTATACAATAAAATAGCATGCTAAAACAAAGGGACAGTTAATATACAATAGAAAAAAATAATTTAAGAAGCTAGTCAACAGAAACCATTACATACAATATTTACATTAGTTAGAGCAGCAACATTAGGAGTCAGAGAAGAGATGCTACAGTGAAAATGATAGTAAGAATGTTTCGGGGATTAGGGGGATTTGGTTTTGACCTGAAGCAGAGTATTTGCAAGCAGCTTGTGTTGTGAGATGTTCTTTAAGTTTGCCTGAAAAGAGAAGAAGTTAGAGAGTCTTTAAGACTTGAACGATGTTCCCTCCAGAGGTTGGGTCCAAGAGTAGAAAGGGAGTAGTAAAAGAACTGAAGCCTGATTTTAGGTGATTGCAAGAGAGGCCTTGAGTGGCTATGAGAACTATGGTTATATGATGGAGGTTGTCTAAGTAAGATAGAGGAAAGGGAAGGGCAGACATTTTCTTTCAGGAGTAGGGAAAGTTTGGAGCCAAGGAGTAGATTACAGAGCTGTATCCTTAACTGAAACATGCATAACACGTTGCAGTAAGTCCTTCTACATACTTTCATAGGCATTTGTCATGGATTGAAATAGCAGTAGTCATAACTCTTACAAAACAACTGACTGCAACCCTGCCCTTGTTTTCTCTGGTGAGAATGTAGTCAGAGTGTCTAACACTGGAGTCATTAGTTTCTAAGATGTTTCCAAAAGTTGATTTATTCATAAACTAACACTAGCGTGTTATGTCATTGGTAACAGGTTGATGGGGGTTACACAATGAAGACATAGTGTGGTGTTTTATCTATGCCTACTCTTAAGTTTTCTAGGAGGCTTTGGTAGTGAATTTTAATGGCATCTGTGTATAATTGTTTAATGTTGTCTGCATGAGGATGTGTTCTTGAGGGGGAGTTAAATAGTGTGATGCTCACTACATGAATATGATTTCAAGAGGTCTGTCTCAGAGATAACTATGTGTTTACATCTCTTCTACACAGAAACTGTTAGGTTAAGCAGGAATTTGTTTTCAGTGAGCATAAGGCAGTTGTTACACTGCCTTAGGATACTAAATGCTAGAAAGCTGGAAGTAAAATGGGGATGAAGTTTTCTGTCTGTACATGCTACCCAGTGCTATTTTATTTTTAACATTGGGGTAATTGGAAGAAAGGAAAACACATGGTCACAGAGAATACTTAGGAAAAACTAACATGCAAGCCAGCTCAGCTGGTAACAAGTCTGAACAGATCCAAACAAGTCTGTGCAAACATGTTTAGCTCAGAGCAGACTAGAGACACTCACCCACAAGATGAAATAAGTAGGATTTTTGCAATGAGACTTAGAAAAAGCTTCACTTGTGTGCAACAGTCACTGTTTAGCTACAATTACCAATGTGATGAGCACAGCTGATCTTAGTATATAGAAATAGCAAACAGTAGTAGACCAATGAAAAGCAGCTATACATTTGACAAATTGGTACTAGGCTACCTAGAAACAGAAGCAAAAATGTATTCTCACCACAGGAATTTCCTAATTTCTCAAGATGGCTCACACACTAGGTCAGAAACAATCTAATTTTAAATAGTGAAAACAGTAATGCCAATAAAAAAAAAAACAGGCAGACAGATTAAATTCAGCAAAAATATAAAATTATTTTAATTGCAGAAACAAACATCCACCCTGAATATCCAGTGATGACACAATATACAAAGGGGAACATGGGGGCATGCAATCTGAAAGACAATGCCTTAATTTGTTAAGCTGCATGAACAAATGTTTACACCTCTACCCCTGAGAAAGTTACTTTTACAACAGAATCATGATGGTCATTTTGCCACTACAGCTAGTGGAGTTGTTTTTGGCTCAGATCCTAATGGGAGGCTTAGCATGAGAACAGCAACCTCATCAGCCTAATTAACAGCAACAGCTGTACACTGTCTTAACCTAAACCTTAAAAAAACACAGAAAACTCAAAAAGCCTATGATAGGACAACATATTCATCTAAGGAACTATATTTAGATGGTATAGTGTGGGTACAAAACACACTAGACCACACACAAGGGCATCTCAAGTGTGTAATAATCCAATCTGTTAATATTCAAAGATCTGTTAAATTACCTACCAAGAAAGGACATTATAGACATAAATGGATATACCTGCACTAGATGCCTAACATTAACTTCTAAAACCCTATGCCTCCTGACTTGGACAATGGAGGAGACAGACAGGATATTAAAGCTAGTTTTATAGCATTTGGTATATATAGTATCTGAACATGCTTTGCAGTCTGATAGTTAGCTTTGGTCCCAAGACACGGTCCAATCCAAGGTTAGCAGCACCACTCCAAACTTTCTGCTCTATGAAACCCCCTGTATAAAGCCAAAGCAGTTCTAAAATCTGTATACAACTGATTACCACAACACTGCTCCACAGGAGTGCACTGGGTCTAGAATTTAAAAACAACATTGGGGGGTATTACATTTAATCCCTTTAAATAATGCAAATGGGTGGGACCACTTTACTGCTGATCAGATTCCAGGATTATAAGAATAAGCAGAAGCTGACACTTGCTGTTAGAAATATAATGTCAGGCATAATATTAAAGGCATTTATTAACAGATTAGTGTAAGAAAAATTAACTTCAAAAATGTTTGCATATCATGATTGTATTAGTACTATGAATTGACAACAGCTAACATAATTTTATGTGCATTCAACTAATAGCCATCGTTCAGCTGACATTTTCACTGAAGAAGTTCTGTAATGCAATCTGACTGGATATGGACATATGAATGAATGCTGTAAGTGGGAATACAAACACTGCAGTTGCCAGTAAGCCTTGACATTTTTGCACCTATGACAAGGAATAAAAAAAAGAAGTTACAATACATGTCAATTATCTAGTGCTTGCAATGCCATAAAAAATGTTGGTCCCTATCATTTAATATACATAGCTTGCATTTGTGCTAAAACCTTATATAAGCTTATATTTCTTTACCCTCATGTCACTAATAGTAATTAGTAACAAATTAACCAACTGCAATCAAGGAACTGAAGAAAGTGCACAAAAACCCTTGGAATAGCGATATCATGAGGAGGTCAGCAGAAAAGCAATATGGATCAATAAAACCACTCAAATAAATGAGCACTTTCATTCCTATTATTACACGGAACTTCATCAGAATGAATGCAACTCAGAACATGCTCAGTTTAGGAGGCATGGCCAAGATGGTTCATAGGTTCATAGGTTCATAGGTTCATACTAGGCTATCTGCCCTAGGGCATTTATAAGCCTAGCCAGAATGTGTTTGGCTTTTGCCACCTATTTAAAATTTATTTTGCTATGCCCTTTTTCGAGGTTAGTATACTGTGCCTCTGTCTAACAGTGACACAGAAGTGATACCCGGGGTAAACCTACGATCTCCCATCCACTCATCAAGATTCCTCTTGAAGAGAGTCAGTGAGGGACTCTGCCTAACCTGGACTGGGATTTTATTCCAGAGTGAAGGGAGCCTCTGGGTTATGAATCTGTCCTCCAGCATGTCCTATTTATTTCAGTGCTGAGGTTCAAGTCTCTCGAGCACGTAGCTCGATGGGATTTGGATTTTCTGAGGTGCAGCATGTCCATTAATTCTGGGTTGGACATGGCTTTATACGTCAGGCACAGATCGCCTCTGAACAGGCGGTATGCCACTGAGTAGAGCTGGAGTTTCTTTAACTGAGAAGCATATGGCATCTGTTTGAGCCCTTTGATCCTCTTGGTGAGGTACTTTTGGCGTCTTTCCAGTTGCTGCAGGTGTCTAGTAAGGTACATCCCAAAAGGGGCATTGTACTCAATTATGGGCCTGATGAGGGATGAGTAAAGAGGCACGATGACCTCCCCTGATCTAGATGTGAATCCCTTCATGATTAGGTGGGCTATATAAAATGTTTTTCTAACCACTTTGGCCACGTGGTTGTCAAATGAGAGATTGCTATCAACTTGGGTCCCCAGGTCCCTAATTACTTCTTCTGTACTTAATGGATTACCACCTATGTGGTAATTTGTGGGCACTTTGTTTTTGCCAAAGGGGATGACTATACACTTTTTGGCATTTAGCTTGAGGCCATGGCTCTGGCACCAGTTGTCTGTTTCTATGAGGCCTTTTTGGAGGATGCTTTTGTCGGCTGGAGAGTCGATTATGGCGCCCAATTTGCAGTCATCTGCAAACTTGTTAAGCCACAGTCCTTCTGTGTTGGCCTGTACCTCTGAGAAATATATACCGAACAAGAGAGGTCCCAGGACTGAGCCTTGTGGGACACCACTTTTAACTGGTTTGGAGTCTGACATGGCTCCAGCAATTCTAACCATGTGGGTTCTGTCCTTGAGCCAGTTTGCAATCCATCTAGTGACATAGGGGTTTGTATTTAAGCTGGTGAGCTTATCTATAATACCCAAGCGGGGTATTGTATCGAAGGCTTTTGCGAGGTCCAGGTAGGCTGTGTGGACCACCTTCCCCTCGTCAATGGCCTTGGAGACTGTTTCAAAGAAATCAACCAGGTGAAATGGTGAAATGGTAACCTCTCTTACCTCAATACTCTTTCTGACAGGAATTTTAAGAATTAAGAAACAAACTGAGGATTATTCTACCACCAATCAACTTCTAATACCTTGGAGCATATATTGAAGAACTTTTTATTACCTGACATCAAAATATTCCTGTCAAATTAAGCAGCAGAAAATAAGCGCCATCAGCACTTCAGAATGAGTCATTTAAAAAACTCATTACAAGAATCTTCCCTCAAGAAGCAACTGAATTCAGTGTTATCTAACATCCAGGATTTATTGCTAAACAATGACAAGATTGATGGTAACAAACTGGATACTTTCAAGGACAAATATTCCCATCAACTGGAACAACTTCAAGAAATAGTTATGGATCAAAAAGGACAGATATCAGCTATGGAACAATCAATAAATGATATGAACTCTAAACTCACAGAAGAAGAGCACCAACCAGATCTTTTATTAAAACAAAACACCTATCTACTGGAAAAATTAGATGACCTAGAAAACAGAACTAGGAGGAACAACATCCGGATATATGGACTACCTGAGAAAAATGAAGGGGACAATTTAATTAAGTTTCTCACATCCTGGATTCTTGACATACTGAAATTACCTGAAGCACTTTCATATGGCATTGATCATTAACATCATTAGGAAACACTTCTACATCAAAAAACAAACCAAGGTCTATAATTATAAGACTGTTCTTTACTCAGGATAAAGAGCTTATACTAAGAAATGCCTGGGCTAATTCATCTATTAAATTCCAAGATGCTTTAATCAGATTTGACAATGACTACTCTACAATTGTGGTTTTGAAGAGGAGAGAATTACTTCCTTTAATAAAAGCCTTAAAAAAGAACAATTGAAAACACATCTATTATTTCCAGCAAGACTAAAAAATCTTCCTTCCAGAGGGTATAAAAATATTTGAAACCATGGAACTAGCAACAAAATACTTATTCAACAATGTTTTTACACAAGTGGAGACAATGGATTTGACTAATAGTATTCCAAAAAAGAATTGCTGAAAAAAACAATTGGAAAACTGTAGAACAAAAGAAAAAAACTGAAGGATAAGTAACCACTTAAGGTATATATACTTTAAATGCTTAGACAACAAGTCAAAGTGTTACAGCTAAACTTTCTATTATGAAAGTCATCCATTAAACAAGGTACCTTTTTCAGTTATTAGCTTACACCCTTAAAACTAACAAATAGAATTCTCTTATTACCTATGAAGTATTTACATAAGTAATATAAACCCCCCAAAAAGAGAGAGTTTCCTTTTAAAAGGGAAAAAATGAAAGCTACTGATAAAGCATAACCTTAACATACAGTTTAAATGGAACAGTTTTGCTAATTTGATTAGACTAAACACTAAATACTAAAAGTATTATGAATATGTTTAGAGTTGAATGTATTTAAAAAAAAAAAAAGAAAAGATAGTTGTTGCTATTTAATAAGAACACCGGTTTTGTTTGCTGAATTCAATACATTTTTCGTGCTTAGAACTGATCAACTGTGGAAGCTGTGTGTCTGGGTATTACAAATTGATTGTTTTGCTTACTTTCCCTAGACTAACTTATAAATAATAAGATAATATAATCTTTCTCACAAATACTTTTCTATATTTTGTTCCTTATATGTCAGGAGCAAGGCATGTGTCATTTTTCAGCTTTCAGGTGGATTCTAGCACATAAATTGCAAATAATATGGTGATTAGCTTCTTTTTCGAAAGGTTTTAACAGTATGCTTTAAAATAATGGGTTAGCATGAAACATACCTTTCCCTTTGACAATTTTGAGCACAGTTAGCTTCCCGCCATGTTTGTGAGTCATTTCTATCTTTCCCAGTGAAGCTGTGCTGTTATTTCATCATTAAAAGCCACTATGAGCATGTTTAAATGCTTCTGGTGTCTTTTGACTGCTCGCAGGGTCGTGGTCAAAGAGCGTTGATAGAAAATGATAAAATAACATAGCTCAAAGCCATAAAATAAAAAAAATAAAACTGCAAACAAATCTAAATAAAGCATTTACTTTCTTTCCCAGTAAAGCTATGCTGTTGTTTTCCACTGGAAGCCACTGCAAGCCTGTTCAAATGCTTCCTGCACTTTTTAATTGCTCACAGGGTTAAGGTAAAGGAGCGTTTATAGAAAATGATGAAATGGGATGGTTCAAAGTCTTAAAATAAAGAATAAAGCTGCAAACAACTTCTACTAACTAAGTAAAGCATTAGCTGCTAAATATATTAAAAGAAAAGAGAATTTTAATAAGGACTCTGCATGCAACATTTATTAAAGTAGAACAGGCAAAAGGTTAACGCCTTAGTACACATAAACACCTGATTTAAACAATTAAAAGCAGAGTCCTTGCTCCCACCTTTATGGGGAATTACATTTTCTGCTTGCAGCCAAATAAATTATAGTATACGTATTGAAATGCTTTTGTGATAAAGCCCTGTTCTAAATATTATTATTATTTTTTTGATTCTCTCCTTGTTCTTGCAATAGCACAATCCAATCACAATAATGTCATTATGATTAGTTCTAATCAGTAGATTTTTTTTATAACATTGAATGATTAAGAAGATACTAAATATATACATTTATCTTAATACAAACAGAGGGAGTAAGTAAATGAAGACACACAGATAAGATTAGTCGTATGCTAATGCACATATTATGAGGCTAGTATTATTGCTGTATACAACTTGAAAACAATGCATTTGTGGAACGTAGGCAATTACTAAATTATTGACAAGTGAGGAACCAAAGAAGTCAGTTCCTGCAATTTCAAGTATACTTTTTGATATCTTAGCATTGGAAATCTGGATAAAGCCAAAAATAATGGGGGGGGGGTAGGGCCCTGAAAACTGGGGTGGACTTGAATGTTGCTATTGTGAACTTGGAGAGACAATAGAATAATAGGTTTTATATTAATATGCACTTTTTGAATGACATGTAGGTACATATCTAGCCTTCCAACAAGCCTTATTTATGCAGCGGGAGTTCCAACTGTTACTGGACTTAGATAAAGTTGTTTATAGTAAAATACTGCAATAGTATAATGGTAGTATCGCAGCTCTCCGTACCCCTTAAATCCTAAACACATCTCTATGCTGCATTATTTCCTTCCTATGAATAGCTAAAAAGATATCTGCAATTATTTTAATACCTCACCTGCATCCATGATTGATGAAATTTGTAAAGTGAATTTGTACGTTTATATACAGTTATTAGAATCATATAAGGTCAATATAAAGTATCACAAAGGAAGGTGTCTTAGTAGAAAAATGAAACCTATACCAAGAGTATAGGGAGTTGATCTCATGGATGTAATCAATACGGTAGGGAGTGAACATTATTAAATAAGACAACAGCATAAATACATATATAACAAGTACCAAGACATGCATGCATTTTGAATATCTAAAGTAAACTTATGTATTCCAGAATTCAAAACATAGAAAATGGGAGAGTATCACAGTTATCATCTCTTGAATAGGGTACTCTGGATGAAAAGGCACAATGTCTAATTTGATATGAAAAGATGATAACAATATATGAGTTAAACATGACAAAATAGTAAACAAATGGACACACCTTCAAATACTAATACTTAAAGAAGTATAGGATATGCTGAAATTACTATGCATATAGAATAAAGATGGAAAACTTGACTGAGAAATAACCTTCATATGATTGCATAGTAACTTAATATCTCATCCTGAACATATATGAGTATAAAAATTATATGATTAGACTTTGAATAGGCTACGATAGACCACAAATGAATCGGAAAGGACATACCAGTGTAAGAGTTGTAGCAAGAATCTACCTCTAATAACTTTGGATATGAACATGATAATGACTGAATTATTTGTTTACATGTATTTATCTTGAAACATATATTCTTTATGTATATTATTACTATGAATATTATATTTGCAGAAAGATATATTCTTACTCTATGTGTGTTGCATTATATAAATCAACTTAAGCGCTATCTATTTGACTGTTACAAAGCTCTTTACACCTTGACACATGCTGAATTTTAAAGCATTTATAACAAACTCAATACATTTGCAGAATTAACTAGGTAGGGGCAAATAGATGTACATAATAGTGCTAGAGAGATTGCTTGGGTAGTTAAACTATTCAGGCAAGAGGTATTATACCTCATGTTGTTGATTATTGGATTTATATTTAAAACAGTTAAACTTAAAAAATCTATATTTTTTTGGAATTTTGATTTTGGTGCCTTTTACAAAATACACAATCTACTAATGTACCATAATGTGATATCTTGATATCTTCTCCAGTAACATGTCTACATTTTCAAAAAAGCCATGCTAAAAACATGAAATGTTTGTTGATTAATGTCAATGGTTTAAATAATAAAATTAAAAGGAAAAGTTTGTTCAAATACATAAACTTACTTAATCTGCACTTGGTATTTCTTCAAGAAACACATCTTTTAGAAGACAAAGACAAATTAAATTCTAATAATTATACTTTATTGGCAAGCTCCCAATTAAAACAGAAAAGGAGAGGAGTGGTTATATTATTAAAAAATACATTGTTTGCTTCTAAAGTAATAAATACTTATTAAGATTCTTCAGGAATGTTTTGTTTAGAATTAATTGAAATAAATAGGAACATTTATACATTAGCAAATATATAGTGGATCCCAGGAGTTGGAATAAATACCATAAACCATCATCTAGAGGAAATAATACACCACCCAAAAGGTAGTCTAATACTGGTGAGAGACTTTAATTGTATTATGGATGAACAAGATACTGACACAAAATGTAAAACGAAAAAAAGCTTCTACATCAAGAGCTCTAAGAAAGTTTATAGATGTAGCAATTATTAAAGATATTAATATATTTGCAGATCCAAATTCATTATTTTTTTACCTTTTATTCACATAGGCATAAAAACTAACTCTAGAATAGAACACACATATCAAATGATTAAATAACAAAATTAGAAGCATTTAAAGTCATAACATGCCCCTTATCAGACCATACCACATAAATATTTGAGTTGGAACTTGACCCTATACAATCAATACCCATTACTAGAATACCATCATATATAACAAAAATTGATAGATTTTAAAGAATTCTGTATAAATGAAATAAATATTTTTCTTGAAATAAACACAACTAAAGATACATCTGAAAGCTACATTTGGGACTCCCTAAAAGCACATATTTATGGCAGGACACTATCATGGTATATTAATTAAAGAAAAACATAGAGTAAAGATATAATGGTCCTACAAAATAAAGTGGATAAAATCAAATTGGAAATACAAAAAGGAAATTCTGATTTAATATTGGAATTTGTTCAACTTATTAATAAATATACTGAAATACTTCATCATAAAACCATGATTAATTTAGTAAAAATCAAATGAAATTAATATTCTATGAATCCTGCTAATCAAAGACAATTAGCAAGCAGAACTAAAAAAAACATTAAATTTAAGCAAATAAAAGAAATGTATAATCACCATACTAAGAAGAAAGCTACTGATTTGAATAACATACTATAAGCTTTTAGATTCCATTATAACACACTTAATTCTACAAACCCCTTGATCTCTTCAGTTGATAAGATCAAACAATTTCTTAATAAAAATATCCATACTAGATTAACACAAGAACAAACAGAAAATATTAATAAACCCATTACAATACCAAAACTTAAATCACAAATTAACAAGCTTAAAACAAACAAAGCTCCTGGACAAGATAATATATTACCAGGAATGTATAAATTAATGACAAGACAAGCTTGATCTTTACTTTTAAAGGTATAAACTACAGTTAAAGAAGACATAATTATTCCCCCATCTTGGAGATATGCATTAATATCCCCAATAATAAAACCAGACAAAGATGAAAGATTTTGCACATTACATAGAACCATAACATTACTAAACATAGACTATAGCATGTTTATGGCAATCTTTGCAAATAGAATTAAACACTTCCTTTCCATATTAATACATGAAGATAAAGCAGGGTTTATAAAAGGAAGAAATACCTATGACAATATTAAAAGTATAATAACACTAATTGACCACAATAAACTCCAAGATATAGATATGGCTATAATGTCTCTAGATGACTTTGACTCTGTTAACTGGAATTATTTATTCTTAGTTCTGGAGGAGTATACATTTCTGATGGGCTTTTCAGCTATCATAAAATCTCTCTATGAAAATACCCGAGCCTATGTCAATTTAGGATCCCATAGAGCAGAAACTGTTAATATTATGAAAGGAACTAAACAAGGTTGCCTCTTATCAGCTCTGTTATTTGCACTTTTGATAGAACCTTTCATAAATAGCATCAGATTAAAACCTAAAATTAATGGTATATAAATAGCTAGAACATTAAACTTAGAACTTCAGATGTTTGCAGAGGACATACTTTTGACATTAGCTGACTCCAATCATTCCCTACAAGCCTTATTTAATTCAATATTTATATTTCAAAGCATCTATGTACTACAGTTTAATGAAAATAAAACAAAAAAATTGCTTACAAATAACAAAGAATTCATATAAATAAAAAAATCACTAAATATGTTGTAACAGATGGTAGACTTCAATATTTGGGTATTCAATTATCAGATGATTTACAGTGTTTAATAATTTGGATAAGATAGAATCAATGATGGATAATTGGAATAAATACATATTTACAATGGAAGATAGGCATATTTGTTCAAATCAATAATTTTCCCAAATTATTATACCTCATACAGGTTATGTCTCCCCCAAAAAAGTTTATACAGAAATATAATAACATGATTTTACATTTCCTATGGTACCCAAACAAACTCAGAATAGCATTAAATAACCACTTAAAGAACTGGGAGGATGGGGGAATACATTTACCAGATATAGAAACTTACATACTTTCCTCCATAGCTTAAAATGTAATCTTATGGGTAAATCCTTCTTACACATCTATATGGAAACAATTACAAGAACAGATTTGGCTAGAAGCTATACAAAACCAAATACAGAAACATTTATCCATATTATACCATCCATTATATTGGATTCTTAAAGACTGTATATTAGAAAATAAAGTCACTACAATTCCATCTAATTATAGAAACTTTAGAATATTGAATTAAAAGAATGTCACTAAAGAACCTGGCATTAATTTTTGTCTCTTTCCTCTTTTTCCTATAGCATTCACATCAAATAATCTAGAGACATTGCAAATTCACAGGATGAACATATTAAAACTAGGGGAACTTTTATTTTGGGAATAGTGGTTCGATCAGGACAACATTCTTTCTGTCAGTCAAATAATAAATAAATTTAATATAGATATAAATACGTGGTTGTCCCTGCAATCTTTAACACAATATATTGTAAATAAAATAAAATGAATGCAGTTATCTATCAGAAAGAATAGACCTGAATTAATGGAATACATACTAATTATTATTAATCAACCTTTCCATGGTAACAACTATCTATCAAATATTTATAAAGTTGTTAAGAAAACTAAAATATATCATAACAAGTCATATTAGAATTATTTTGCATCAATAAATGGCCATCCACCAAAACAAGAAGATAAATAATCTATATTTAAATCTTCAACATATACTACATTGTCAATTCAATGGCATTTATTTACTTGGAGATTTTTACATAGGAGTTTTTCTTACTCCACACAAGTTAGCTTTAATGTTTGCAAATGAAGAGGTGTGTTGGAGATGTGGAATAAAATTAAAGGTGCACTGGCAGCATGTTTTCAATAATTGTACGTGTCTTAAAGAGTACTGGAATAACATCAATTATTTTTTCCAGATTGTATTTAATGATAATTCTCATTTAACTAAATCTCTAGTTTTGTTTAACTCCCTTATACCCAAATGTGTTCCTAAAAAAATCTACAGTTCTTTGGACTTTACTTGCTATTGCATGTAAGATCATCACTATTAACTGGAAATCTGATACTCCTCCATCATTTAAGAAATTTAAAAACTTGTTTTGATAGTTGGAAGAATGGAAAGTTCTACTTGAAAGAACAGAACCAACAGAATTACCTCATACTGCAACAACTGGCAGAGTATAATGGAAATATTGGAGAAGAATGATATGAGTATACAATGTAAAAAGTATCACTTGTTTTGTATAAGCACCACTGTAAATAGTTTCTTTTTTTAGGTTTTTAAGTTATATTCTTGTTAATTGTGTTATAATTTTGTTTTCTCTTATTATGGTTAAATATTTTCATTGTAAACAATTTCATGGATTCTATTTTACAAATGTAATCAAAGCATATTCCTTCTATTTTGTTTTTCACGTATGATTAAATGAATTACAAAATGAATAAAACATTTTAAAGTCAAAAGAAAGAACACGCTCAGTTTAAATATCCCTCTCCATAGGTCCTTTAACCAATCAAATTCATTCAAAGTTATTAAGCAACTTCCTATGACATTACAAAAAATCAGTTTCAATATTCACATAAAAAATCAGAATATTTAACAATACCATTCAAAATGTAATATATTTTATTATATTATACCTTTTATAAAACCATTTAAAGTAGTAAAAATAAACATAAAATAAAAATGAAACATAACACATAAATGTAAACATAGCATTGTAGTGTGACTTGTATTATACAATTTTGAATTTCAATATTCTTTTTATGTTAATATGCTCATTTCATCCAGGAACTTTGTCCTTAGTAAAATCTGTCATTTTAGATCTTAAGTTTCCAAAACCTTATTACATCCATTAACAAACTGGCCATCATATATTTGTTCAAAGATGGTAAAGTGGAACTTTCTAAACCATTACAAACTAAGCTGTGTTTACTAAGGGCATTTTAAACTATTTTTTTTGTCTTTAATTGCCTTTACATGCTCTCTGATTCTAACTCTAAGTGGCCAAATACTATACATGCATATAGTCACATATACAATATTAGAACTATTATAATTAAAATGTCCTTTTGCCTCAAAAAACGTATTAAGATGAGGAAAATGTACCAAATTAGTATTACTAATCAGTCGACATTGTTTGCATAAACTACAAGAAAAAGTGCCATTTTTTTTAACAACCAAGTCATTGCCACTACATTAATGGATTTTTAATAACAAGTTGAGACTTGTTACCTAAACTTTTATCTAAATCCATGTTCCGTATTATGATTTTCCAATTATCTGATACAATTTTGCAAACCACAAAAATGTCATTAGAAATAGAAATAGGTCATGAATTAGATTTGTCGTCTTGTTTATTAAGGATGCTCTTACCTAAATTGATTACATGTGTCAAAATGGCAGGAAACCTATCAGATGAGATTTAACTTCATCAGCAATTTTTGTTAACTCATGTAATGGATAAGCCCTCTCAAGAAAGAACAGAATAATAATAACTTCTTTAACAAAATGTGCATCATCAGTAATAATTTTACAAGCACAAATCAATTCAACCCTAAATATATTAATGTTCATGTATTTGAGGTAGCCATTCTTAAAATGGAAATAATTATTTCTGAGGGTGTCCTTTCTATGAATGTCACTGGCAAAGCAATGGTTATTTATATCCATTATAAACATAAGATCCAAAAAATTAACCTTATTTCCAACAGTGGCCCTTGTAAATTTTAACAATGCAATCATGTTGTTAATTTCAACTAAAAAATAATCAAATTCGTTGATAGTACCTGTCCGTATAAAAAACAAATCATCAATGTATCTATGATACAAGGAAACAAATGTAAACAATGGATTTGTGGTCAAATAAACTTTTCCCCACCAACATAAGACAATTACTAATAGTAGTTAGTAAACTTTACACTCAGTTTTCATTGGCATAGAAACAGCGTGGGGAAGCATCCAAATAATTTAATGGATGCACCACTGCACATGTACAGAGACACATCTATTAAAGTCATTGTACCTATAAACTGATATTCATATGGTGATGTCACTGAGAGATAAAGTAAATGTATTGGGGTTGTGGTTTAAGTTTATTAAGCTTATCAGTAAAATACATTGCAAATATATAAGGAATCGTAATGGAGAAATGCATTGTGACACTTAACATGTGCTATGGTGCAGGTGAAGGGTGAAATTCTGCAAAACACCTTAAAGAGGCATCTATTACAGGAGAGAATGTTTCCAATGAAGTTCTATGAAAGGAAAAACAGAACTCCACCTGGACAGTTATCCTTTCTAGCATCCTATTATAGTTAAGTGCTGGACTGGCAAAGACAATAAAATATACACGGTGATTACTAATGCATTTTGTTGTGGCACTACAACAGCTGGCCTTGTTAGTGTGAAAAAGAAGCATTTGGTTATTTATGTACTTATTTATTTAATTTGTTGTCAGTCTGACAACAAAATAAATAAATAATTAAATAAATGCATTCCTTGAATGAGAAGAAGGAATGCGTTACACATCCTGTATAGCTGTATCTGCCCGTTCATAGATTACAGCTGCAGCAGCTATGCTTTTCAGCCAAATTGCACTACGGCAAAGTGCTGCTGCAGCCATTTGGTTTCGGCGATGTAGCTTGCAGGGAAATGTCTTGCGAGCTACACGCCGGAATCCCATACACACGTACACTAAATTCTGACCACAAGTTAACACAAACTCAGTCAATCAAAACCTATTGAAATGCTTCATATCCGACAACATTACCTTACCTCACTCACAAACATACTTTCTGCTTTACAAATCATCTGCACATTCTGCCTCTCTGGCTATTTTAAATTGTTTTCTTGTTAACTGTTTGGTTAAGATTTTTTTTCTCTCCTCACTGTATACTGTAGTTCTAAAATGTATATGCTATTGAGAGACCTTAGTTAAATTTTTGTCATATTTACTGAGACTATCATTGATTTACACCTTGTATGGCTTAGATATACCCTGTATAACTTTATTTTCTTCTGATTTTATTGTGATTACAGTTTTTGTCTTTAAGCATTGAGGCTGGGCCTAAAATTAGTCACTTGTAATTAGTGTTCTTCCTTGCTAAACAAACAGACATGCATATATAAATAAATAGATATCACACACCTCAATTCATTACTATAGCCTATATACTATATATATAAATAAATATATATATATATATATATATATATATATATATATATATATATATATATATATATATATATATATATATATATATATATATATATATATATTCATAGCTGCAGTGTAGGTCCACTCAGATCAATATACTACTCCAGTAAACAAATGTAAACTAAACTAAAATAAAAATAAAACATAATCACTTTGAGTTCTCTCTCTCATGCACACTATACAGTGTTTATCTGAACTCTCGCCACCTTTCTCTTATTAGAACTTAAAATGTTTTTTCATGTCAATAATGAAAGAACAGATAGGTCAAGTTTTGGTTCTTATACTTATTAATTACTCTGATCTTAAAAGAAGGTAAGAACCCTCAAAAATGTTCTTCTTATCGACCTATTTCTTTACTTAATGTGGATTATAAATTATTCATGTCAATATTAGCTGATAAAATAAAAGAAATTTTACCAACAATAAATGGCCTAGATCAATTGGGATTTATTTGTAAAAGAGAAACAGTTGATAATATTAAAATATTAATTACACTGATAGATGTGATGAATAATAGAGAAATTGAATGTTTATCAGTCTAGATGCTGAAAAGACATTTAGTTCTGTAAATTGGGAATGAAACAGATTAGCCCCACTAATTCATCCTTATTTCAGTTATCAAGATGATTTAAGTGACAGTCAAATACATCTGTAGAAATTAAACAGAGTTGTAACAGGAAACATATGACTCATTGGAAATACAAAGCTATTTGATCAGAGACTATAAATACCTTGCCAATAACTACCCTCAGGATTTACCAGACTTTTTAATGGGTGCAGGGCCGCCTATATGTCCTGTCATGTATTTTAGGGCACCCATCAAGTTACGTATGCTCTGCTTGAGGGACAGTATAGAGTCGCACTGCTTGACATATAAGGACAGTCTATTCCAGAGCAAGCAGAAGCACTTGGTAATGAATTTCTCTCTCCTTTTAGTTTTGTTTAGTATCTGATATAAATTGAAATCTCTTACTATAGTGCAGGTATAGTATTTGATGTATATGAGGATGTCTTAGGTAACTGGATCCTTGAAGGCACAGAAAGCAAGGCATAGGTCTTCCCTGAAAAACCTATATTATATGAAGTACAGGTACAGTAATTCCAACCATTCTTGATAATAAGATTCATAGGTTCATAGGTGTGTACTAGGCTAATGACCTTGGAGCCTTTACAAGCCTAGCCCATAGCAGTGCTCTGGCATCATGCCGCCTGACTTTAGTTCCCAATGCCTCTATCAAGTAGCGCCACTGGAGTGATCCCTGAGGTGAACTTTCTACTACCCATCCATTCATCAAGATTTCACTTGAAGAGGGTGACCAAGGTGCTCTGCTTGACATGTAGGGCAAGTCTATTCCAGAGCATGGGAAGTTTCTGGGTGAGGAACCTGTCCCTCCTGCGTGTTCTGTTGATTGTGGTAATGAGGTTGAAGTCTCTGGAGTGTGTGGTGTGGAGGGATTGGGATTTCCTTAGATGTAGCATTTCTAAAAGAGCTGGGTCAGACATGGCTATGTAAGTCAAGCAGAGATCACCTCTAAGTAGGTGATAAGAGACAGACAATAGCTGGAGTCTTATGCATCTGTCTGTGTAGGACATGTGTTTAATGCCTAGGATCCTGTTTGTGAGGTACTTCTGTGGCCTCTCCAGCTGTTTCAAGTGTCTAGTGAGGTACATGCCAAATGAGGCATTATACTCGATGATTGGTCTAATGAGGGAAGAGAAGTGAGAGATGAAGATCTCATTCTTCCTGGATGCAAAACCCTTAGTAATGAGATGTGCCACATAGAAGGACTTTCTGACCACAGTGGCAATGTAGTAGTTGAAGGAGAGGTTGCTGTCAACCTGTGTCCCTGGATCTCTTATAACACCTTTGGTGTTCAGTGGGCTCCCATTGCTGTGGTAATTAGTGGGAACTGAGGTTTAAACAAAGGGGATGATGTCACATTTTTTGGCATTAAGCCTAAGGCCATGGTTTCAACACCAGTCATTGGTCTCAACGAGGCCTTTCTGTAGGCTGTCTGTATCACTTGGGGAGCTAATAATGGCTCCTAGCTTGCAGTCATCTGTGAACTTGGTCAAAAAGAGTCCCTTTGTGTTTGCCTGGACTTCAGAGAAGTAGATGCCAAACAGGAGAGGACCCAGGACCAATCTCTGTGGGACTCCACTCATAACTGGTTGGCAGTCTGATTTGGAGTCTGCTTCTTTCACACTGTGTGTTATCTGTGAGACAATTTGCAACCCACCTAGTGATCTAGGGGTTGATGCCTAGTTTGGTGAGTTTATCAATAATTCCTGAGTGAGAAATGGTATCAAAGGCCTTGGCCACCTCGCGGTAGGCTGTATGCACTGCCTTACCTTCATCCACAGTCCTGGTGACTGACTCAAAGAAGTCATCCAAGTTGACCAGCCATGATCTTCCTTTCACAAAGTCAAATTGCATGGGATCTAGAGTTTGGATATGTCCTATATCTTTGTTAATCAGGTCCATGATGTTGCACTTCATAACTTTACATATCAGACTCTTTAGGCTAATGGGGCAATAATTTCCAGGGTCTGTAGTCACTCCCCCTTATGGAGAGGGATGACTCTAGCCATGCATCATTCAGTAGGGACAAAGCCCGAGGTGAGGCTGTGACTGAACAGGGCACACAGATATGGTGCCAGTTCATTTTGCAGTTCATGTAGAACACAGCCAGGAGTATTATCAGGCCCCATGGAAACTGTATTCTTGGCCTTGGACAATGCAGCTTTAACATGTGCTGCAGTAATGCTGGGTGCATGGCATTCTTCCGGTATTGTGATTGGTCTTTTGGGGAGAGAGGGGTAAAGTTGGCACTGAATCTGTCAGCCAGTATGTTGACAATATCTGTTGGCTCAGTATAGGAGGTACCATTGTGCAGTATCTCAGAGCAAATCTGGGTATTTCCATGCAGGATCTTGATATAGCTATAGAAGGCTTTGTGATTGTTTTTTTAGCGGCTGCTGCAATTCTGCCTTCATAGCTGGCTTTAGAGGATTTGACTAGGGATCTCAACTTCTTATTGAGGCTAATAAGAGAGTTTTTCCAGTCTTGTGACTTCACCTTTTTCTGCAACAGTTTTTTCCTTCTGTTGTAGAGTTTATTAATGGCAAGGGACCACCAGATTGGCTTCCTTTTTTGGAGGGGAGAGTCTTGGTTCTGTTGGGTATGGCTAGTTCCATGTATTTGTCTACATGTTTGTACAGTGCATTGGTGTATGATTTGGAAGTCATGCAGCTATTTTCCATTGGCATGGGTGCCGTGAAATTAGTCACCTCTGTTTTTAGGAGTCCAAAGTCAGCTTTGGAGAAGTTTTTCAAGGTGGTTACCTTTGCAGAGGATGTGAGTGAGATGTGGATTTCCATGGTGATTAGTTTATGGTTGAATCTGACCAGGGAGGGACTGACTATTGGTGTAGAGCAACATTCACCCATGCTAGTAATAACCTGGTCAGGGATGTTGCTTCCTCTAGTGTGAGTCAGAAGGAGCTGATCAAGGGCATTGGAACTGATGAATTTCAGGAAGCGTTGGGCCAGTGTATTGGTGCTTGAGTAGTTTTCCCAGTTGATGGAGAAGTAGTTGAAGTCTCCTAGTAAGAGAGTGTTGGGTTGGACCTTGATAGATTCCAGGGTGATTAGGAATGTGGAATGAGAGTCTAGGGACATGGTTGGGGACTTATAGCAGGCTATGACCTGGATCGCCATATTATCCAATGTTAGTTGTACCTGAAGTATCTCAGATGTGTTATGTTGTGCTACTTGTCTGGAGGTGTGCATATCCTTTATGAATATGGAGAAACCACCACCTTTGGAGCTTCTGTCCATGTTTTACAGCTGAAAGGTGTGGAATAAGTTATAGCCTGGTAGCTCAGGTGTGCTTTCTGCCACTTTAAACCAGGTCTCCATTACAACACAAATGTCGATGTTCTCCATTTTGAGGAGTGCTTCAAGTGAGTGCATCTTGAGATTTAGACTTCTAGCGCTGAGCAGCATGACCATCAGATTGCATTTATTTATAGCTGTTATGGTGGAAATTTGATCTTTGGAACACCACCTAAAAAGGCACTATAGGGGTGGCAAGAGACTTAGCCAGTACCCAGAAACCCAGGGGTGACAGATGCAGGCCATCTCTGGCAAAGCACTGAGGTTGGTCAATCATGTCATCCCAAGTAGACAGATACTGGATCCCCTTAGAATGAAACCAGAAATGTATCCAATTGTTGAAATCAAACATTTTTTGTTTGTACTGATGTATCATTCTGGGTGATGGTAAGATACTGCTCAGGGCTAGTGTCATACCTGCCTAGGCCACATAATCCAAGAGCTCCACCATGTCTCTTTTCATATAGTCCAGGGAGGTGCGTCTCAGGTCATTCACACTCACATAGACAATGACAAAGTCATACTTCTACTTGTTGTGGAGTGACCTGAGTGCATGTGTTATGTGTTGGATTCTGGTACCTGATAGACAGCTGACTTTTACCTTCTCCTTATTCAACCTAGTGAGTGGGACATCTGTGTGCCTCATTATTGAGTCACCTATGATTAGTGTATTGAGCAAGGTGTTTAGCCTTAAGTGCTTAGGTTGAGGGGCACACTGTGGAGTTGAGCTATGTGTCCTGTGGTTTGTGCTCTGTTGTGGTGGTTGACTGCATTTCTGTCTTGGAGATCTCTGTTGTTTGGCTAAATTTATATTGAGAGCCTCCGTGAACGTCGGTGTGTGGTTTGGGTTTTTATGTGAGAGCTGTGATAGTGGGTGATCTGGAGGGCTATGTGTTCCATGTGGTGTGGGGGAGGAGTTGACCTTGTCCTCTTGACCAGCTAGTCCGGTCTTGGCTGTAGAGTGCATAGCTTCCACATCTCTTACAAGTCTGAGTGTTGAGAGGTAAAAGGAGAGGGTTGTCTGTGTACATAAGGCAGTTGCTACACTGCCTCAGAATGCTCAAGTGCACCAGGTTAATAGGAGAAAGTACAGGGAACTGCCCTTAAAGCCTGCCAGGAGGGGTGGTCATAACTTCTAATTACCGGAGCTATTTACATGAAGAATGACTAGTGTTGATGGCACTTAGGTGTGCTACAATAATTGCTACAAAAACCTGTTGAAGTGCAAAGTGATTAGGCTATTTGAAGTGCAAGAAAGAAAGAACTAGCAAAATCTAAAGAAAAAACTGAAGAGCAGACTTTCTGGCACCAGTAATAGTTTACCTCAGCTCGGCACCGCAGTGCGGAGCTTAAACAAGAGCAAACCCATGCAAATGTGGACTTTTAAACCACAAAGTTTAAAGGGATGGAAAAACTGCCCAAACAGCCAATAAACTACAATTTTTGGGCCAGAAACCACCCCTCTTGTGATAGACAGGCTACCTAGTGCTAACCACTCCCACCGATAAGCTAGAAGGCTTTCCCCCAACATAGAAAGGCTTGGGTGGCTCAGAAGCTTGCAAACAGTCCTGGATACAGCAAATTTGTATCTGGACTAGACTAATTACAGGAAAGGTGGGAAACAAGTGCAAACTTAGACTTTTAAACCAGGAAGTTGAAATGTATGGAAAAACTGCTCAAATGGCAAATAATGTACAATTTCTGGCCAGAAACCACTCTTCTTGTGGTAGATGGGCTACCTTGTGCTTACTACTCCCACTGATAAGCTAGAAAGATTCCCTCCAACAAAGAAAGGCTTGGGGGCTCAAAAAGCTTACAAACAGTCCTGGATATAGCAAATTTATATCTGGACTAGACTAGTTACAGGGAAGGCAGGAAATAAGCTTAACACTTTTTTTTTTTACAATTGTTTGACTTTCCTCCTAATTTCATTAAATTACTAAAGAATATCTATATTAATAACAAAGCATATATATAATTAGGTCCATATATTTCTAATGTTTTAAATTTAATTAAAAGAACTAAACAAGGTTTTCCCTCTCTCCTATATTATTTAATTTAGCTATTGAAATATTTGCAATCCTAATTAATCCAAATACTAAAATCCTTCCTTTAGAGTTTAACAATAACTACAACTCCAAATTAATGCTGTTTGCAGACAGTGTTCTTCTAACAATTAAAATACTCCAGAAACATTAGAAAAATTAAATAAAATAACTGACATTTTTCAAAGAATGTCCAATTTACGTTTTAATATTTGCAAATCGAAACATATTTTTATTATTAAGAAAAATGTATTAAATGTGAATATTTCATTTTTAGGTGAATAATATAGAACTATATTGTACTTATGTATTCACATTTGTTATACCACAAAGGAAACCATAAATTATAATTATGAAAAAATAATTTCATTAACTAATCTCATTAATTCTTGGAATAAAATATACATTTCATTTGAAGATAGATTGCATATCATTAAATCATTTTTATTTATAAAACTTTTATTTATAATACAATCTCTTGTATTATCATCAAACAGGAAACAAAACAATAAATACATTGTTTAGAAACATTGTTATGGTGTCCACATAAATCTAGGATAAATATAAATCAACATTTCAGACTTTGGAAAAATTAAGGGTTTGAAATTTTCTAATATAGAAACTTATGCAAAAGCAGCAATTATAAAAATGATTCTTAATTGATTAAAAAAAATTTAAATATCTAAGTGGAAAAATGTACATCAACAGTTCCTGAATATCAATAAATTAAATTCTCTAGATTCAATAAATTCCAGTTCATATATCCCATTCTGGATATTTATTTGTAAATACATTCAAATATCTGCGACTTCACCATCTGTCTCAACATACCTAAATTTGGTCTTAAAAATCTTTAAAAGAACAATAGTAACTTATTGAAATTACAAATGTTGGTTTGAATAAGATTCCCTTTTCATTAAGTAAAACTTGTATGTACCTCCTCAAATTCTAAGCTTTTGGAATAATAAACACTTTTGTTATGGATACCAATGTTTTGAATGACTTGCATGTAAATCTGCTGAAACTATTCTCTTAGAATTTAATTTAAGGAACAATGATTTAATCTTTTTACAAATAGTTTTAACAGCATTCCAAACTAAGTTTTCAATGTTATCAAATCCTGAATTAGTTGAAGTTCCTGAATCAATACTGATGCTGTTTGAAAAAACCTACAAACATTGAGAAGTTAAGAATTTAACCTCAAAAATATATCAAATTCAGTCAAAGATCGTTCAAACTTAGGAAGTTTTGAAATTTTTTTACTAAAGAATTTTCAATAACTTTCACTGATCAAAATAAAAGATCAGCTTCTTTCCTCTATTAAAAATATATCTTGGACCATTTATTAGAGTACATTTACTTGAAAATATTTATTTAGATCATTTATAACCCCTGCTAGAGTTGCTAAAATGACAAAAGAACATCTTGCTGTCTGTTGGAGATGTAGCAAACAAATTAAAGCAAATTGGTCACATATGTTTTGTAATTGTCATGTGGTTCGCAATTTTTGGATAAATGCCAACCATATATAACAAAAAGGGTACTGTGGGGGATGCAGCAGAAGTACCTACAAACAAACTCCTTCCAAACTGAGTGAGAAAGACTTTATTACAATAAAACATACAATTACACACTAAACACAAGTTTATCACCACATTTTTTATCTGTAATAAACAAACTTCATCAGACAGATGGAAGAAAAACACTGTGCTAGTTATGTGTTTAATTGCATGTTTGGAAGGAGTTCATTTGTGGTTACTTCTGCTGCACCCCCACAGTACCCTTTTTTGTTATATTTGGTTGGCATTTTACATTGCTGATACTGTTTTTTACAAAGTGTTTTTAAATTTTTGCATAAAAATACAAGATTTTTTAAAGCACTATGGAGTGATACATTTATTGTAACAAAATAAATGGTCCTTTTTAATTTAATTGGAATAGATAATCAAAAGGAATATTGTTCTTACTTATATGGACAATACTGTCCTTAGCCAGAAAAACTATTACCAGGAACAGGAAATATTCCTTGGAAATAAATTTTGAAGACTTGCTTACACTTCTAAAGGATGTTTCAATTAAAGAAACCATACTAAAAGAAGGAAGAATTTATCCAAATAAACTAAGAGATACACCTTGGAAAAAAGGTTTTCGCCCTTATTGACTCAACTTCATCTATTTTATTATTTGGACTATTATTATGATTGTTTTGCTTCTATTACTATCTTGCTGGTCTCAGGTTTTGTAAACATTGTAAATAGTTACAATTTTATTTGTTTTCTAAAAACAATGAGTTATCATATGACTGCATTATATTATGTTTTAAGTTTATCTTTTTTGTAAATTTTTGTTTTTAAAATACTAATAAAAATATTTTAATGACAGCAAGTTTAGGTTCTTCAGAAATTAACTTTAATTTTCAAACAAACCAATAGTGAATTACAAAATTTACACAACTTTCAGTGTATTTTGTAGGCTAGACTTCCTTCCTACATCTACAATATTTGGACTGTACACCTTACATACCTAGTACTAATACACAATAACTCTGAGATTATGGTGTTCCAGATTGGGGGGGGGGGTTGCTTCAAGATATAAAAGCATCAGACTTTTAACTCCGAATTTACCATTGTCCACAGCCTTAAACTTATAGTTCTGCACTTCTAAGGGTCAGAATTATAATCCGTGAATATTAAACAGTTACCCTTTTATGATACCAGAGTGAAGCTGACATCCTCAGACCAAACACTCACTGGTCACAAACTGCAGACATTTTATGCTGTTTTCTAAATATAAAAAAATCTACCCTTTGCAGGTTAAACAAAGCGTCATTCAGGAAATAAGAAGAGACAGACATAGATGGCTATACTAATCTATGTTCTTCCATCAGCCATTGTATCATTTACACATTTAAACCTGAAATCCTATGGAACCTATGAATTTTCAATATGCTGCACCCAAGTCAAAAAATCATTTTACCTTTCTCTTTAGAACAACATAGAGATAAAGCTGGACAGTCAGAAATGAGAAAAGCTACCATTAGTTTTACAATTTGCTTAGGTTAACACCCCCACATATGAATTTGGAGAACACAGTCAAACAGATGCAGTATTGTATTGCTTGGAACACATTAATGATAGAATTTACCAAAATACCTACATCATATCTTTGGTACTAATGGTACCTCAGACTTGTAAAATACTAATAGATACAGACATGCATTGCAAAGAGCTTCATTCCTATCTGAAATTAAAATGTAGGTGCTTTGTTGATTTTGAAGATAACCTGATAAGATAATTTTAATGTGTTTCATTGAGTATAAAAATTGCATACTATACTCAGGATTGTAACTAACTGGGGAAAGTAATGTTCTGTCCTGTGCCTAAGTTAGATGAAGCTGAGATGTGCAACAAGTAATGACAGGGCCAATTCTTTCCTAACAAACATCACAACAGTTATAAAAATCATTGTAAACTACAGTGTATGTGCATGTCTGTTTAATCCCTTGCTGACAGACCAGATAAACTCTGTTTCAGTTTTAGCTGATACAGCTTTCCAAAAACTTATTGTAAAGTTATTTGAAACTGAGTTTAATGTGTATTGTTAGCTACTTGAACAGATCCTATATGATAAGGACAATGAGAAATTAGCCAAGTTTTATGCAGCTCTAGCCACAGTGTTTTCTTTTTTAACTGCTCACAGAAAGCATGGACTTCACAGTATTCTAATACCCCTTTAAAGGAAATATGATCATTATAATTTTCAATGAGTAAGAACACTAAGATGCATTTGTCATCTAATAGACAACATCCCAGAGTGTACATGCATGCATCAGCATATCGTCAACATGATAAATGCAGAGGGATAAGCTTTCATATCTGTGAAAGGCTGCATGATAACCAATCAAATTTCACCATGGTAAAACCAATTGAATCAATGACCATTGAAAGAAAATTGCTCAAAATAAAAACTGAAAACACTGAGTCAACTTCATCTAACAGCTTTGACAACTGCTTGTTTCAGCAAACACACACATGCATGCGCAGACACACACACACACACACACACACACACACACACACACACACACACACACACACACACACACACACACTAAAAACTCCTGCACAAACACAAAGCATAACACTATTACCAAATTTTCTGTGATGGCAAACCCATGTACAAATGCTGTGCAAGGAACTATGTCCCCACAAAATATTATTGCCATCTTTAGTGTCACTGTATAGTAAAGAAATCACCATTTCTTGTTCTGTACTGACTGCCCTAGCAGTCTCACCTTCCACCTCAATTTCTCACTGTGGACTTAAATGAAATCTTTCAAACTTCTTAAGTGGTATTCTAGGGTGGTATTCATACTCACTAACGTAAATGCATTATGGAATTCAGGGACAGCACAGATAGGCACAGCTAAGCAGCAATTCATAGAGGCCCAGTCTTCAATTCACGGTGTCTATGAATGTAGGTATGGAAATAAGCAGATAATAAGATAGTAATGAGAAGTGATGTACATTTTTTTTATGCTAATTAAGGCTAATTTATGCCAATTGCAATTGTGAGTTTTTCCCACTTTCTGGCACTTGTCACAGATGGGGTATAAAAAGGGAAGTCTCAACAAATGTATCAGAGTTGCAGATGGGAAAATGTTATCTCTTGCTGTGAGCTTTGCTATTTCTAGGTCAGAGTTGCTTGCCTTGGCATAACAAAAACGGTTTGCACCCAGCGGTGCTCGACAACCAAGAAGGCAGAAATATAGGCAGAGGATTTCTCATTACAACTTTAATAATCAGGAAATGATTGATAGTTTTAGAGTGGACAGGGACAGTATAATGCTATTAGTGGGCATGTTTGACCTCATAAGGGCACTGGAGGGATGCATGGACTTTCTATTCCTGTGGACACCTAAGTATATATAGTATTTACCATATTTGCTCCAGGAACCTTCCAGAGACAGTCAGGGGACACTTTGGGGTTCTCACTAGCCTCTGCTTCAAGTACACTGAAGCAGTTCCTGGATGTACTCTTGGCATATTTTGGTCAGGATATCTATTTCCTGGTGTCATCTCAGGACTATGCATGTCTTTTACAGGGTGCCACATTTCTTGAGATTCTCTGTGCAATAGATTTCACCCATGTTGCAATTAGGACCCATCCTGGTCAACAGAGTGAGTGGTACAGCAATAGAAAGGACTTCCATTCCATCAATTGTCAGGTAGTGTGTGATGCATGGGGGTGCATCACCAATGTCTCTGGACAGCATCCTGACAGTGCACATGATTCCCATAGCTGGCATATTAGCTCACTTTACTGCCTCTTCCTGCATGGTAGGATTCCTACTAGTCATCTTGTTGGTCAGTGGAAAGTTTTTTTTAAGTACATAGTTATCAATGCTAAAAGTAATTGCCGCATATTAATCTGCATGTTTTTTTTTCATCCCTCCCCTTTCTCTCTTTGTTATATAAGGGGATGATAGATATCCACTGTAGCCATGGTGTATGATGCTGGTGATAAATCCATCTGGAGCTTTGGAAGAGGAATATAACACATCCCTGTTCCAAACCCATATTGCGAATTAGAGGGTATTTGGCCTCGTGAAGTACTTTTTCAGGTACCTGGACAAGTCTGGAGGTGCCCTTCAGTATAACCCAGATACTGTGCGCAGCATGTTCACTGCCTGTTGCATTCTGCATAATATGATCATGCACCAGTCTGGTGGAGGAAGTGACCCATGCTGTCACTGTAGCTCCCCAGTTCTAGTCCCACTGTGACTAATGCTGACCAAAAAGCAGCAATAGTAAGGGAGCCCATGCAGCAGGCTCATGTATGGCATGTGGATGCAAAGGCTAAGGGGTGGCATCTAGAACAGAACAATGGACCAGGATATTCAGGTTAGTGTTTCTCTTCTTTTTTTTTAAATACTTAGAATATAATTCATGCATGAAGTGATACCTGTGGGCAATGCTGTGTGGTATATTGTCTACTGCCACTGTACATCTGACGTCTCTCATCTAAAAATATTTTTTATTACTAGCTGTTTGCCTGAGTGCTCACTGATTCCTGTGCAGTGATGCTGAAAGGCAGCAAATCAATAAATAAGTCAACAGTTGCATGTGTTGTATTTATAACTGATATTTTAGCTATTGTTTTAGTATCTAACAGAAACAGGTAATGTCAGGAGTGAAAAATATAATGCTCATTTATAAATTATCTGTAAAGAATTATGTTGCACTGCACATCTTTCTTACTCTCATGTAAAATATTAATAAGTCAAAATCTGGCTTCATTTGTGCAGTCATGAGGTGTGTATGCACTTAACATAAGTACATAGACTTTTCTCCTCCATACAAAACAATTATATTTATTCTCAGATGTATAATATTGCAACATTAGAATATTGTAACAGTAATAACTGGAAAGGGAAAAAACATCACATATATATCCACCCCAACCACCCACAACTAACAACTAATCCTTAGTGCTGCATATCAAATGAGTACTACACATCTGCTATTGTTAGGCATGGTGATGGTGCAGCAGATCTGGATGATGGGCTGCCATGACAACTGCAAGGTGATTTAGTCTGATGCTACATGGGGTATCAATTACCATGAAGCTTGCTTTCATTTTCATTAGCTGCTGCTTTACAAGGCTTACCTAATAACAATGAATTGTGACATATTGAATTACAGCACTGTTTGTCACCACTCAATGTTAAAAATTTAAAAGGTGTGTACTTTAAACCAACCTTCAGGAAGAGATAAATGCAAATGCTGCTGTACACTTTGGTTTGTTGGAACAATGTCTATGTTACCTCTAATTATTCCAATTGCACCATATTCTGTATCATGGTCATCACCATGGATCAACAGAAGGAAGTTGTCGTCTGGTGTTAATAACATTCAGAGTCCTCTCCCCCTGTAGTGGTCCTGGAAAATTGCATTCTGCATGACTTTTCTCCCAGCATGTTCCCCTATATTATTTGCCAATTTTTTTTTTGTTCTGTGCCAGAGATCTGTTACTGCCTCTAACTGCATTTATTTCAACAATTGCTTGGCTCCATGCTTTGATCCTCTCAGCATGTCTGATTCCTCCATCACCAAACAGCAGTTTTCCATATGTCCATCTGTGCCTGGATCCCTTATTCTCCATCTGTAGTATACAGCAAAAAATATAAATAAATAAAAGGTCTACTGTCAGACACTTGCCACAGTAATGTCCACTTGACATCAGTAGTTAAAGTGTAATCCACTGGTCTGATGTTCAGGCCAACATAACAATTAGAGAAACAATCTAGCACAAGAATGATTTCAAAGAGTACAACTTGCACATTTTTGAATAATAAAAAAATCTAGCATTTTCTGCCATTGTCAGGTATTAATCCCTCACTGACGTAAGTGAAACACTTTTCACTACACATCTGTATTTCTGCATTATGCACAGTAAACACTGTCAAGTTCAAAACTGCATGGACAACAACAATGTATTTTTCAGTTATTACATGTTCAATGTAAAGAAACACATGTCAACTACTTGCAAGCAGTTCTCCATAATTAAACACTCATTCAATGTGAAACCACAACACAGTTTAAAATGCATTACAACTGACCTTTAAAACTGTATGACAGGAACTATTATTTGCCCTGTTAATGACTATTACTTATCTGATAAACATGGGGATTAGATAAACTCCATGTAGGCTTAGCGCAAAGCCTACAAAAAGTTTATGTGTTAGCAAGATGTGCAGCCACTCTAGTTGCATATACATGCCGCACAATGCACTTTCGTAAATAGCAGCACAGTTCCATGGTCAGCAACTGTGTTGCCACCCAGGAAACAGTGCAAAGCAGCAGGACCAACTGCAGACACGAATCCCATTTACCTACTGGTAAAGTAGCTTTTCAGGATTGCATGAACAGCCACAACAACTACTAGGGTTTAATATAAGGCAAAGTATTAAGTTCTAACACATTATATGAAAATGTAGTCAGTGCAGAGTACTGTGCAAATCTGTTTTTGGCATACTGATTAAAAGTTATATTAGTGATCAGCAAGGGTATATAGACTGCATTATAAATGTTTATTCAGGGGAAGTGTGTGCATTGAAAAGGGCCACACACATGAACTGTATGAATGAACACAGAGGTAGAGGACAGGTGAAACATGGTTATTTACAGCAGATGAAGACATGACAATGTATTTACACAGCAAAAACATGATAGTTGCAGCATAAATAGTAATCAGACATCTACATGATACAGTGCATATTGCTGTTTATACCACCTGTATGGGTACAGTCATAGCATCACTCAGTTAATGCATATTATGTGACTGTCATGCAAAGTGATATATCAATGAGCAGAGTGGAGGAGAGGTGTTGACTACAACTCTGAACTGAGATATATAAGTATCCTGTTTTTTTGGATTATTTATACTGATTATTGTTTCTAGCAATTTATATATAGTACTTTTTATTGCCTGCTGCATAGTTTTTTAGTGTATTTTATTGCTATTAACTAATCTGTACGGGTAAGTGATTTGTTTGCAGTTAAAAGCATTCTGTAGAATCTCATTACTCCTTTATCTGTTTAAAAACTCTCATTTTGTGACTTTCTGTAGTGCTTACTGTCTGTAGGATAATTGTCCCCACCCTCCCTGTTCGTGTCTTGCTGTTTTACTTGGTGGCTTTGTAGTTGCCCGCCCCTACTGTAAATCTGATCTGGGGCACTCCTCCCAGTCTAGTGTCATTAGCTCATTCTACCTAATACAGAGAGAACATTTTATAAGGCCTTCTGTTTCTCCTTTTCCCTTTCAAAAAAAAAAATGCCTGAATCTCCTTGTGTTCTGACTGTGCTTCTCAAACATTTTGGAAATATAGAGTATATTTTAGAGCATTTATTATAACTGTAATTGCCTTAATATTGCTACAACTCAAGTGCTCGAGGTTGCACTGCATCTGAATTGTTTGTGTGTTTTAGCTGCTTTTCTGTATATATAGACTTCTCTGTATATGTAGACTAGCTACTTATTCTGCTGTATTACTGCCTCTTAAATCATTTTTCAGTTGTGCACTTGCCTTGCTTCATTTAAAAAGTTTTAAATTGCTAATTTTGTAGAGTTTTAATTGCATTTGCAGTTTAGGACTACACACTCAAGTGTATTAGCCTTTTCTATGTTTATTTACTGTATTATTGCATGGTTTAGCCTGTTTCAACAACATAAAATACTATCTTGTTTGCTCATTTCCCACCATTCCTAGCCAGTCCATATCCCTGGCTTTGCTTGTCTCAGGACTTTATTTTCTGTGTTCAGAGCTATCCAGACCTTGCTGTGGTAGAGGGAAGTCCTACTGCTTACCAGTGAGACTGGTAAGCATTGTATTGCCTATCTAACGCTAGAGGAGTGGTTTCCAGCTCTGAAATTGTAATTTCATTAGCCTTTTTGGGCTGATTTCTATCCATTTCAACTTTTTGGCTTAAAAACACGTGTGTTTGCACATTTTTCGTATCGTGCAGCACTGCAAGGCTACAGTTAAACTATTCCAGGTGCCAGAAAGTTCGCTCTTCAAATTTTCCCTTAGAACCAGCTGGTTTCTCAGTAGTAGCACTAACATCTGAATCCCTGTGACTAGCACTTGATCTAGGACCTGCTGGAAAGCACTAGGAAGCCTGAAACTGATAGAAGCACTCAGCTCTCCTTGTCAATAAGGAGAAATTAATCATAGGCACTAACCAGCCTATAATTGCAAAGTACCTTGCAAAGGTAAAGGAAAACAGCTCTTAAACTTTACAAAAAAGCACCTAAACAGGCATGCCCAAGGGTCAGCTTCTGGTGATTTCTCCTGTCCACCTGGTGAATCTGGGCATACTGGGGAAATGTGGCAACTGCCTCATGTAGACAGACAATCCTCTCCTCCTACCACCCAACACTTCAACCTGCGAGAGATGCACTTACATAGCCAAACTGGAAGCAAAGCTCTCTCCGGCCAAGATTGTGCTAGTCAGTCAAGAGGAGAAGGTTAACACCTGCATTACAACTCAAGCAACTCATAGCCCTTCAAAACCCACACCATCAACACCCACACATAGCAACACTAAACCCACATATGCAGAGCCCCTTAACATTAACCTACCCAAGCAACAAGGACCTCCGAAGCTGAAATGCAAATAAACACCAGTCACAACCAAAGTGACACATAGCTCACAACACCAGTGTGCCACCCAACAACAGCAACTAAGGGAAGACAATGTACCCAACACTTTAGTCATAGTTGACTCTATAGTCAGGCACACTGATGTCCCACTCACCAGGCTGAATAAGGAGAAAATGACAGTCAGCTGCCTGTCGGGTGCCAGGATCTGCCACATAACACATGCACTCAAGTAACTCCACAACAAGTACAAATACGACTCTGTCATTGTCCATGCTGGAGTGAATGACTTGAGACGTACCTCCTTGGACTACATGAAAAGAGACATGGAAGAGCTCTTGGATCATGCAACCCAGGCAGGTATGACTCTAGCCCTGAGTAGCATCCTGCCTTCACCCAGAATGATACCACAGTATAAGGGCAAAATGATTGACTTCAACAATTGGCTAAGCTTCTGTTGTCATTCAAAGGGGATCCAGTATTTGTCTGCCAGGGAAGACATGATCGACAAACCATGATGCTTTGCCAGAGATGGTCTGCACCTGTTACCCCTGGGATTCAGGTTACTGGCTAAAGCTCTTGCCACCCCTATAGTGCCTTTTTTAGGCAAGGTTCAAAGGATAAAACCACCACCATAACAGATACAAGCATGCAAAATCTGAAGGTAATGCTACTCAATGCTAGAAGTCTAAACCTTAAAATGCACTCTCTCAAGGCACTCCTAAAAATCGAGAACATTGATATCTGTGCAGTAACTGAGACCTGGTTCAAGGCTCTAGAGAGCAGCCCTGCAATACCAGGCTACAATTCTTACCACACTTTTCGACCACAAAACCAAGACCGAAACACTAAAGGTGGAGGAGTGTCCATATTCACCAAGGATATTCACATCTTCAGGCTAGTTGCCCAACACAATGCATCTGAAATTCTCCAGGTGCAACTAACACTATGTAAGACTGCAATCCAAATTGTAGCTTGCTACAGATCCCCCACCATGCCCCAAGATTCTCACTACACCTTTCTAAACATACTATAAAATATTAAGATACAACCAAACACACTAATACTGGGTGATTTCAACTACCCTGCCATTAACTGGGAAAACTACTTGGGTACCAATCCCTTTTCTCAACTGTTCTTGGAATTCATAAATTCCAATGCCCTGGATCAACTAATCCATTGTCCCACCAGGGGCTCCAATATCCTAGACCTGGTTATTACCAACATGGGAGATGGATGCTCTACACCAGTGGTCATCCCCTCATTGGTCAGGTCTGACCATCAGCAAATCACCCTTGACATCCACATCCCACCCCCACCCCACAGTAAGGAAACCTCCTTAAAAAACTTCTCCAAAGCCAACTTTATGCTACTGAAGTCAGAAGTGACAAACTTCACGACACCCACGCAGACGGGATCTGGAAGTTCGATTGCAGAATCCTACACTAAGGCACTGTACGAGCACATCCACTCGTGCATGAAATGTGCCATCCCAAATAGAACCAAGATGCTCTTCTCCAAAAAAAGGAAGCCAATCTGGTGGTCCCCTGCTATAAACAAACTATACAACAGAAGGAAGAAACTATTGCAGAAAAGAGGAAAATCCCAGGATGCAAAAAACTCCCTCACCAGCCTCAGTAAGAAGGTGAGATCCCTCATAAAATCCTCAAAAGCTAGTTATGAAAATAAAATTGCCAAAGATTACAAAGACAACCACAAGGCATTCTATAGTTATATCAAGGATCTAAATGGCAATGCTCAGATCTGCTCTGAGCTGTAACAGAATGGCATTAAATATACTGATCCCAAGGATATTGCCAATATCATGGCAGATTGATTTAGTGCCAACTTCACTCTCCCTCTCACCCCATAAAGGGCCCATCTCAATACCAAAATATTGCCAAATTCCAGTAATTACGGCCACATAGGTAGAAACCGCACTCTCCAAAGCTAAGAATACAGCATCCATGGGACCAGATGACATCCCAGGCTGTGTACTACATGAACTACAAAATTAACTGGCACCTCACCTAAGTGTCATGTTTAATCATAGCCTCACCTCAGGCTTTGTGCCCACTGAGTGGCACACAGTTACAGTTATCCTGCTCCACAAGGGAGGATCCGCCTTGGATCCTGGGAACTACTGTCCCATCAGTCTGACAAGCCTGATCTGCAAGGGCATGGAATGCATTAACATGGAACTTATAAACAAAGAAATTGGCAACCTTCAAACACTGGATCCCACCCAGTTTGGGTTTGTGAAGGGCCTATCATGTCTCTTGCATCTGATTGACTTCTTCGAACCAGTCTCCAGAGCTGTGGACAAGGGAAAGTTGGTCCACACAGCCTATCTGGACCTTGCCAAGGCCTTCGACACCATCCCTCACTCTGGAATCATAGATACACTTGCTAAGCTGGGCATAAATTCCTTTGTCACTCGATGGGTTGCCAACTGACTTACTGACAAACCCAGACTGTAAAAGTAGCCGACTCCAAATCCAGCTCCAGACAAGTGACAAGTGGCGTACCTCAGGGTTCAGTCCTGGGACCACTCTTGTTTGGCATCTACTTCTCTGAAGGACAGGCCAACACTAAGGAACTCTGGCTAACAAAGTTTGCAGATGATTGCAAACTGGGAGCCATTATTGAATCCCCAAATGATGTGGATATTCTACAAAAGGGCCTTACAGAAACAGATGCCTGATGCCAGAGCCATGGGCTCAAGCTTAATGCCAAGAAATGTATAGTTATCCCCTTTGGAAAAAAACATGTACCCATAAATTACTACATAGGTGGCAGGACACTAGACATCGAAAGTGTGATGAGAGACTTAGGGACACAGGTGGACAGTTGTCTCACTTTCGATAACCACATCACCACAACAGTCAAGAAATCCTTCTATGTGGCACACCTCATCACTAAGGGCTTTTCATCCAGAAAAAAGGAGGTCATTGTCCCACTGTACTCATCCCTCATTAGACCCATTATAGAATATAATGCCCCGTTTGGTATGTACCTCACAAAACATCTGCAACAGCTGGAAAGGCCACAGAAATACCTCACTAAAAGAATCACAGGCCTAAAGTAGATGCCATATGCTGACCGTCTAAATAAACTCCAGATATACTCTGTGGCATATCATCTACTCAGAGGCGATCTCTGTTTAACATACAAGGCCATGTCAAACCCTGAGCTGTTGGACATGCTTCATTTAAAGAAATCCCAATCCCTCAGAGCCACATGTTTCAGGGATCTAAACCTTGTCATCACAATGAACAAAACATGCTGGAGGGATAGGTTCCTGACCAAGAGACTCCCCATACTCTGGAATAGACTGCCCATACATGTCAAGCAGAGCACCTCATTGGCCCTCTTCAAAAGGAACCTTGATGATTGGATGGGAGATAGGAAATTCACCCCGGGGATCATGTCAGTCACCCTGCTAGACAGGGGTCCAGAGAGGTAAATATTGTGGGAAGAAATATCCAGGGAATTGTTATGGCTAGGCTTGCATAGGCCCTAGGGTCAATAGCCTAGTACCAACTTAGGAACCTATGAATGGAGAAGATTTTTTGTGATATAAGCACCCTGACATGATCACTGGAGAGGACGTTTATCATGGATAGTATATAAAATAGGGGATAGGTGCATATTATGAAGATGTATAAAATGAATTGCCTGAATATGAATGTAATATCAGCATAGGTCTCAGCTGCGCTTGACACATAGTATGGACAACAGCAGACAAAAGCATGCACATTCATGGAAAATATCAGGGTAATACTACCATTAATCTATATCATTGATATAAAATGTGTGATTGTGAACTATTATGCATGGTTCTGTAAGAGCACACTTGTACAGCTGTCATGATTTGTCAGTAACCTATAAGGGGAATAAAGCACACTTTCCTCAGAAGTTAACATCTTTCAGAGGTGTTAAGAGGGACACTGTTACAGCTGTAGTTTAAATTATGAATAGTCCTGTCTAGTTGACAGGTTTGCATGGCAGATATATGCCACAATCCAGACTTTCTTGTCTGCAACCCATGCAATCAATGTTGTCAATCAGCTATGTATTTACTGTGTGAATCACAGGAACACGTATCACACATATATCTTGTATAACACCTGGAAGGGGGTCACTGTCAACTCATAATGATTAAGCATAAAAAAAAAAAAAAAAAAACTTAGTTATGGCCAATAAGATAAGTGGGAGCTCACTGTGGCAAAAGTGATACAGTTGAGTAACTCATCCCTGGAAGATGTGTCAGAAGGTTCATGCAAAAGGGCATTGGACTCAATTATTGGTGTGATGAGGGTTGAGAACAACAGGACTATAATGCCATAAGATGTGGATGTCCTACACATACTCAGTGATTAGTCACTATTGTGTGCACATGCTGGTGGATGTTCCTCATACCATCTACCTGAGTACAAAGGTCACATACCACTTGGTCAGCTCATAGGGGTATGCTATCTATATTGTAATTAGTTTGTGTGTTTGCTTTCATAAAGTAACTAATCGCCCCATGATTTTTGTTCCTCTACTGTGTCTCCATGGCTTTGGCAACAGTTCTTTTTGTGTGTTAATATTACCTGCATTATACCAATGCAAACCTTGGATTCAATGATTGTCCACGATTTGCAGTCCTTCACAAAGATGTGTATATGGAGGATGTATAAGTTAACCTTGACTTATGAGACTTAAATACTGAACAAGAAAAGGCCTAGTACAGAATCCTGAGATACAGACCTGGTCACTGGACTCTAGATAGAGGTGACTACACACACTTCAGCATTATCTGTCATTTATGTGATCCATTTGTTTACCCACTTGGTGATGTAGGTATTCATGCCCACTTTAGACAGTTTCTCTGTAATACTTGAGTGTGATTTATGTCAAATGCCTTGGCCAGGTCAGTTTATGCAGAATGATAGTGTTTTCCTCATGCATACCTTTGGTAACCTTGAAGATATCAAACAGATGTAGCAGACATGATATAGCCTTAATGAATTAAATGGGTTTGATACACAGTCTAGAGATTACCTGCGTCCTTTCTGATAAGGACCATGATGACTTTTTGGTCTGTCTCACAGATGAATAGAGTCAAGAGTATGAGTGTATAACTCCATGCATCAGGTGATGGTCCCCCTCCTTGGTCAGATGGATGACTGTGCTGTACACCCTTCTATGAGAACATAGGCTGTCTGGAAGCTGTATTGAAGTAGGGATCTAAATGTGTCTGCTAGGTCAGGTTTTATGGCACACTGTAGGCAACCTGTTGGCATAATGATTAAGGTGATTACCTTGCAGACACAAGGTGCAGAGTTTGATTCTCTCATGGGATACTTGGTTAAGTTTAAAATGGCCAACAAGAGTATTTATCCTAGTACTAATCTATGAACCTATGAAGTTCACCACCCTCACTAGGGGCTCAAATGTCATCCTCACAAGGGTCTTGAATATCAGAGTACGTGTTATACAGGATGACATCATCAGTGTATGTTACAAAAACGAAGTTCAGGGAAGGGTCTGACATAGCTGTGGAATAACTTGTCATTCTAAAACTGTCACCATAACGATTGTTGAATACACACATAAACCAGTTAACCTCTGTGAGAATAGAACCCCTACTAAACAATCTATAGAGCACAGTACAGCCAAGTGCACCTCCAGGTTTTTCTGCAGTTACCACCTACTGCTCATCAAATATTGCTTATTCACATTTGCATTAATAATTCCAAAACCTTGCTACATAAAAGGTATAAGAATATTTTATCTTGAAGCATACAAGATAGCAAACACAACTGTATCAATATTTGACCTCTGTCAATTAGTATTTGTTAGAACTATAAGGGTGTAACTTAATTTTTTAAAAGCTCAAGCCACACTCACTGGGAGTTAAAGGTGCACATTCAAAGGAGCTGCACTGGAGGGAGGGAGTTAACTCAAGTGTTATAGCGCACATCTGGCTTTTAAAGTGTCAGACAACACTTTATAGCTGATGACATCAGCACTGTCTGATGATAAGAAGATGGTAGTAGGAGTGTTTCATATGCTTCTCTAAAATGGTCTCTTGAATGTCAACTAAGTGAACACAAACAGACACACATGCTAGTTGACTACAGTGAGAATAGAATCCATACTGAACTATTTACAGAGCACAATACTTAACACAGGTACCACAGCACAAGTCTGGCTTTTAGAGTGTCAGACAACACTTTATAGGTGATGACATCATCAGGATCTGGTGAGAAAAAGATGGTAGTAGGAGTGTCTCATATGTAGGTCTAAAATGGTCTCTTGAATGTTAACCAAGTGAATACAGACACACATTATAGTTGACCGCAGTAAGAGTAGAACCCCTACCTAACTATTTACAGGGCACAGTACTTAACGCAAGTGCAACAGCACAAGTCTGGCTTTTAGAATGTCAGATAACACTTTATGCAGGATGACCTCAGCATTGTGTAGTGAGTAGAACACAGACACAGTCAAATACACACACACACACACCAGTTGACTGCATTGCAATTAGGACCTCAAGCCTAACTATGCACACCAGCTAGATAGCTCAGTACTCATTGCAAGCCCCACAGCACAAGTCTGACTTTTACAGTATTGCTGGACAATTTATAGTGGATGACATCACCATTACATGGGTGAGTGATGATGTTGGGAGTCCTGCATGAAACGTATGGGTAGCCATGTATGACTGTCAAGATATTAATTTTGCATGAGAACAGACTGATGGATGCAGACTGATGTTCCTCTGACTATGCAGACACACTTACACATACATAGAGAAGCCCATACTGCGGCAGTTGTGCTAATTTAACACACATGTAAGTATTTTGTTCCCATCTGCACAACACAATACTTAATGATTGCAACATCCCTGAAGTATTTATTTGTCTTGTCATAGTGGTCTTTCTATTTATTTGTTTATTTATTGCATTTGTTTACCGGGATAAGTCCACTGGGCCTAAAAGAGCCCATTTTCAGTGGAGGCCCGGGGAGAAAAACTTCAACAAGATACAGAAAAAATATAAACATTAATTAGTACAGAAGCAGAAACAGTGTTACAGATAGTGATGCTATCATCATTTTATGGTGTGGTAAACATATCCTGTTATGAGAGTGAAGTGCAAAGTGTGGCTATACTATTTCCTGTTATGTTTAAAATGTGCATGTATACTTTAAGAGGCAGCTTGTCAAACTAGATGCAAAAAGCTGAAAAGGAATATGGAGCTGTTTTCCAGTATGTTGTATACATTACACTCTTAAATTGTCACATACAGACACACATATTTTTTTGTGATCATATTTGTGTGTTCATATTTGTGAAGAATTGCTGTTCACATTAATACATGTATAAGACAATCTGAACATCGGTTGACATTATAAAGGTGTGCATGGCGCGCAACAATGCAGCTTTGCTATTTATTTCTGTAGTGTAATTGACATCTGGGAATAAGTTGTGACATATCAAGTTTCAAGTGCATGGGTGCAGGTAACACATGACTGAGTGTAAATATGTTTTCAGTCATTAAAAAGTGGCTTCCCTTTGGTTGTGTTTTTACATGGATTTGAATGGGATGAAGACTATCTGGGCAGTAAACATAAGTGATGCATGCTATTAAGCACTTTCCATAGTGCACTGGTGAGCAGCTGGTTTACACAATCAATGGCAAAGTGTTTGTGCATGTGTGATGCACATTTAAGGACTCCTACTTGAAGTTGAGAAGTACTTATCCATGCTGGCTATGGTAGACACAGCTAACAGATACTATGATGTTCATAAATGGTTCATATCGGAAATGTTGTGCCATAAATAATATAACCTTAAAAAGTATTTATACTACTTTCTCCATTAGTATGTAGTTAAGCAATGAGCTTACGCAGGTCTCTGCTTAAGTGAGAAAAGTATGAGTTCTACTGGTCTGCTTTCTTCTATGCAAACACACTAAGCATAGAGGCATGGCAGTCATCACTTTGGATGGTACTGAGTGGAAGAAAAACATCTGTTACCTAGATGGCTCTGTGGCAGCAGGTGTATGAGCAGTAAGCTCTTATTTTGAGCACAGATGATACAGGGTTCAAATATAGCTTTATGTAATGTTTTACATATGTATTCATGATGTAATAAATAATTACATATGAAAATTATTGGAAATGTGAGAGGGAATCACTACAGTGAAGTAATTTATAAAAACAAGCAGTACTTATGTGATTTATGTCAACAAACACATATGGAGTTACATATTTATACAATCATTATTCTAAAACTATTTTAAATGAAATTTTAAATATAAGTGCCTTTATTCTACTTTAACTGTATGTTTCCTTAATACACTGGGTTTAAGCAGCATTACACAGAGGTAACTACACCATGCCATAGGACATGAAGAACCATTCACTGCTGCTTGGCATTGGTGCATGATGCCAAACTCCATGCAAATGCAGATGACAAAAAATGAAGGGCTTCATTGAGGATTTATTATTTATGTATGGGATTATATTTTGAGCATATTAAAGGTGTGAAAAATGAAGGAGATAGGAAAATAGTGAAATGGGAGGCAAACAGAGGGAAGAACAAAGGGGAAGCAGTATAGGAATGTGTGGGAGGAAATTAGGGAAGAACCATAACTATTCACTTCTTCAGCAATGTAAAATGAATATGGATAGAATATTGGATGAACTGTCATGTCAACAGCGATGGGTGACAGCGAATTAGACCAAATCAAGTGTGTTGAGAAGACACATGTGCAAAGTGGAGAGCTATGTATGGGATTTTTTTTGTGGGACAGGTGCCCATTTTTGAGTTTTTATTTCAGTAAGACAGAAATCTTGGGGAATAAACATATGTATGTCAAGGTCAGGTAAGTAGGGAAGGTGAGGAAGTGGATGCAGACAAACAGGGCAAACAAGACAAGAGGCAGATAGGGTGAAGGAAACAACAGTTTGAGGATCACCATGATTGGGGATAGAGAGGGAACATAAGATGCCCATGCCCTTCAAACATGGAGACAATGAGAATCTAGTCCTCACCCTTGGAACTGTCATCACTGTCCCCTTCTCAGCTTAATGTTGGTATGTTTGACATTTTCTTTTGCCTGGCATTCTAGCATGCATCTTCTCTATCTGGATGAAACATGCACCAGTGATACTTTCCATGCCCTCTCACACCATGCCTAGCATCTCCTAGTGGGTGGCAAAATCACCATCTCCACTAATAGCCCCCCCCAGAGGGTATCACTACACCAGTTGTCAGGGTAATGCAACCTGATGTGGAGGGCCTAGGTAGGAAAGGGGCTGCAGAGGTAGTACTACCAGTTTATGTCTCAAATGTGCTGGGCATTGGTGCAGCAACTGTGTGTGGGGGGGGGGCAGGCTGAGTCACAATGGTTGGCCTACCTCCCTGTGCTGTAAAGCATTTAGTGAGTTGTCAGAAATTGGTGACATCTGAATGATGTAACCATACATACAAAAATAAAAAAAGAGAGATAAGGGGTGGGGTAAGAGACAAAAAATTAAGATAATTTGTGGCATCATATGTGACAAGCAATAAATTAGCACAATATAAATAAAAATAACTTTACTTTTACCTTAAATATTCTTTTTAACAACTACAAACTATGACTGATGATTGTTTCAAAAAATCATTACAATATGCATATATTTTACCTATGCTTGATCAAATAATACAGAATTTAGGTTATCAGGATGGCATGTATGCCATTTTTTTAAATTATTATGTAATATTTTTATATTTTTTAAATATTTTGTTATATACTTGTTAGCTGGGGGATTTGCACCCACAACTTCTGAATACACTATTAGAATTGATTCCAACAGTTGGATTGAACTACAGACCGAAGCATGCATGCTTGATTTTACAGTTAAGATATGCATCCTTAATTTGTAATAATGCATACAAGAACAATGCTTTAGATAAAATAACCTTCATTTGTGCTGCATACTTGTCCCTTGCTTCTCTTAGTGTTTCCAGATGTTCAGCATTGGCATCTCTGTTCACTGCTATCTTCTGGATGGCTGTAAAAGAAAAAGGAACAAAAAATAAGAGCATTATTTATGCCAGTTTTGGCTATATTCAGGTTTCTGTCAATTTTAAAGTATCTTTATCTGTGTGCTAATACAAATGTGAGATGTCAGCAGTCATGAACTCATCCAGGCACTGGTTGAGTTTTTCTTGCTTGTGTCTTTTTTGTTGTTATAGTGGAGCCTGTATTGCTGTCCAGTGTGTGGAATGCCAGTTGCACTGGAAACAGCTTTGGCCAGATTATTCCAAGCCACAGATTTGTACTGAGACATGGTATAGACCTCTGCAACAGCTTGTGGCTGTGGCATTTTACAAGGAGTCCAGTGAAGGTTCTACACCCCATCTTTTTTCCCTAAATTGAGCACCTTCTGTTCTAGCTTCTGCCATGTCTATACAGGTCAAACATCAATACTTACAGAGTGTTTTCCTGCCAGTTCATGATATTGCATTTTACAGCTAGTGTGCAAACCTGAACAACCATGCCAACTGTTTATATGATGCTAAGTGAAGAGCAACAGTGCCAAACAGAGAGGAAGGCAGTTTATGAACTAGGAAGAGTAATGTGACAGTTGTAATTGTTAGTTCATTTCACTTTGCAGACATGTATTAAGGGTATAAATGTTATGACCTGACACATTTGTTGTGGCTGTTAACAGACTGATAAAGGTAATTTGTACAATGTGGGGTTGAAACATGTGTAAAATAGACAAAGCATGATGAAGTCCTTCTCAGAAATGCTCATTAATTTTCTATATATATATATATATATATATATATATATATATATATATATATATATATATATCTATGTATATATATATATATATGCACACACACACACACACACACACACACACACACACACACACACACACACACACACACACGACAGATTGAGAGGTTAACCATGTATGTGTGTGACCTGACAAGGTCCTGGTTTATACATTCATTTGTGCATGACTATCATTCAAGTATGAAGTCCATCCAAGACATGTATTGTGAGTATTAACTTATAACAGTTGCCACAGGGAAGTTTGGACTACGTTTATTTTTTACAGTCACTACTGTGCAGAGTGCTCATTGCATCTGAGACCTTGTTTGTCAGTCTTGTTCATAAGTTATACATATACATTAAAGAGTTGGTTGTTTAGCCATGTATGTGTATGACATGAATGTTCAGAAAATAAATGTTTAATTGTAAAACTATAATTATGCTGATACTCACAGTTATACATTTAATATGAAACATGGCTAAAACCGGAATACCACAATAATGAGATTAGAGCTCCTGGCTACAGTATTATACATAGAGATAGAGTGGGGGGAAAGGGAGGGGAGGTGGCAATATTATTCCAAAATCATCTCAACATCAAACTATATAATAATAATCCCCCTGAAGTAAAAAATTTAGAACTAATCCTTGCTGAATTAAAACTAAACCCCAACAAACATATTAATATTTTAGGTGGATATATCCCACCAGGTAATAACATTACTATAATGGAAAACCTACTAGAATGGATCTCAAATGTCCTTCCACAAGAAACAATACTATTAGGTGACTTTAATACTGACTGGCTTAACTGTTCCAGTCACAGTCCCTCTACCTTCATTAACCTCTATGAGTTTACCCGAATAATCTCATCCCCCACTAGAATTGACAAATCATCTTACCGCAAGTCCATTCTTGATTGGATTCTTATATCTGTCTCCTCTCTCGCATACCAATCTGGTTGTCTACCTGATAGTCTAAGTGATCATCAACCAACCTATCTAATTAGGAACAGATCCCAACACAACAACCAGACTATCATAGTTGTAAGAAAAAAAAAGACATTTATACGTAATAAACTCATCACTGTACTAAAATGTTGTAATTGGATTCCCCTGAAGCAACTGTCTCTTGATGGATCTGTGCAGTACTTTTACTCAACTTTCTTACAAGTCTTAAACTATCACACACCCTCCAGAACCATTAGAATAAAAGCAAATTATGCCCCATGGCTAACTAAAGAAAGTAAAACTACATTGTAAAAAAAAGAGATAAGGCTTGGATACAGTTCCACAAAAACAAAACTATTACTATGAGACAAATCTACTTTGAACTCCATAACAAAGCCAAAAAACAAATTAAACTTGACAAAACTATCTACTACAAAAACATGCAAGAAAAATATGTTCACAACCCTGAAGGAGTCTGGGCCACAATAAATACTATACTTCAGCCAGGTAAATCCACAACACCATCTCCTGTGATAGTAAACAACCATGATAACATTCCCACACAATTCAATAAATACTTTACTGAAACTGTGCAACCCCTTGCCAATGCCCTGCCCAAAATAATGCTAGTAGCCTCACATCAACAACTACCCAAACCCACCCCAACATACAAAACAATGCCTCCACATTTTCCCTGTACCCTGTGTCCACCAAGGTTATTTCTAAACTCCTTCACAAACTTAAACCAACCACTCTGGCTGCTGATAACCTACCAGCAGATTTCCTTCAGATAGCTGCTGAAGCTATAGCCTATCCTGTTGCTATTCTCATTAATAGGGATCTATCAGAGTATATGGCACCAACCTTATGGAAAACATCACATATTATACCACTACACAAAGGACGTAACTCCTTAGAACTCACTAACTACTAACCAATCGCTACTCTATCACCCTTATCTAAAATATTAGAAAGAGTTGTTCATACTCAACTAATGCAGTACCTTCAAAATAACAACTTGCTATCTAAAGCACAACATGGCTTTAGACCCTCCCATAGCACCACCACAGCACTGCTGTCTTTTACTAACACAGTGAACCACTACAGAAACAAGGGCCTATTCATATCTACCATATTCTTAGACCTATCAAAAGCTTTTGACATGGTTAACCACAATATGCTTCTCAAAGCTCTATCCACCCTAAATATTAGCCCCTCCTCTATCTCATGGTTCAACAGCTACTTATCAGGCCATCAAAACGCAGTCCTATGGCAAAACCAATTGTCCTCTCTGTTATCAGTATCCTTAGGAGTCCCTCAAGGCTCTATCCTTGGCCCATTGCTGGTCTCTTTTTTTAGCAACCAGCTCACTTCCTCCACACTCACTGCCTCAGTAGTACAATATGCTGATGACACCACCCTTATATGTGCCATTTCCACAATAGAAGAACTGCATACCCTAACCCAAAATAATTTTACCTTAGCCAAAACATGGTACACTAACACCAAACTTATTCTTTATCCAAAAAAAACAAAACAAAACTTATTATTTTCAGCCCAGGTAGGTCCCCCCCCCACTAGACAATAATTTTAGCATAATTTACAAATATAATATCCAAATCAGTCCAACCACACACTAAACCACTAGGTGTAGAAACTGACAAGAACCTGAGATTCGACATCCACATAGCACAAAACATCAAGAAAGTAAACAAAAAGCTTGTGCTCCTCTACAGGAACAAATAGTTTATCATTAGACATACCAAAGACACAATAGAAAGGACTTATCTCTTATCCATCCCCGTCTATGCCTCCCCAATATTGACTAATCTCAACCAGGCTGATTTAAACAAAATGGAATCTTATTATAACAAGATTGCCAAGTTGACTACTGAAGGCTCATACAGGTCACATCACTGTCTATCCCTTAAGCAGCTTAACTGGCTTGAGCTGCCTCAACTACTTTTATTCAGTCAATTGTCAGTAGCACACAAGTTATACTACTTCCTGATAAAACCCTTGCACTCCAGGATCTAATTCAACCCTATACCTACTGCTAGACCTTTAAGATCTACTAACCAGAACCTCCTAAATGTCAACAAATATAAGAATGATGCTGGTAAGTCTATCTTTGGTTCCACTATTGCAAGAATCTGGAGTCACTACCAAGCCACATAACTTCTAATAGCTCTACTGTACAATTTAAAAAAAAAACTCATGAAAACCCACTATTCAAACAACTGGCTTTGCTCCTGTTACTCCCCAGGTTAATACATAACAATGCATTGAAATGAGGGTACTGTTATGTGATTCCAGTTCCTTGGCAAGACTGTTATTTGGATCATACCTCAAAGATTGTCAGTACTGTCGATATATATTGTATAGATGAAGGACCTATTTATCATATACTCAACAAACATTAACTGTTGTCAGAAACAGTTACCAATGAATGTTTTATCCTTAAAAATATATATGTGTTTAGAACATTGATTCTATTGTTCTGAAATTTTTATTGTTACCTTCTGTGTTTTTGAATTTTTACTTTATTATGTGTTTAATTTTTCTTATATAATGTATCTTTTGGAGCTTTTCTCCCCAGGCCTCCTCTGAAAATGGATCTGTGTCCAGTCAAACTTTCTCGGTAAACAAATGTAAAATAAAAAATATATATATATCTGAAAACCTGCACATGCTCAACACACCTGCTAAAGATAGTTACTTCTATGTATTTTATATAAAGTAAACTGGAAAAGCAGTAATAAAAGTTTGGACTTTGCTATATTAGAACCCAGGCATACCTGTACTGTAGCCCTCTGCTTACAACTGCTGCCACAGGAACAACCAGGCAGCAGCTGTATATTTTCAAATTTATTACTATGCATGTGTGCTGACCACCATGCAATGTCACTTTGCATGTTTGCTCAGTGTCAAGCAACATATGATAGAATGTATCTGTTTTGAAATTGACAAGTGTCTTATTTGTGTCTGCAGGTGTTCTGGACCTGCAGGCGTTATAGGTTCATAGGTTCATAGGTTTATACTAGGCTATCTGCCCTAAGGCATTTATAAGCCTAGCCCAAATTTTTGTGGCTTACGCCACCCCTTATATGAAAAAATACTGTGCCCATTAGTTTGTTGTGCCTCTGTCCAGCAGTGACAAAGAGATGATTCCCAGGGTAAACCTACGATCTCCCATCCACAGGTCTAGATTTCTCTTGAACAGAGTCAGCAAGGTGCTCTGCCTCACATAGACCGGGATTTTATTCCACAGCATAGGGAGTCTCTGAGTGATAAATCTATCCCTCCAGCACGTCCTATTTATATCCGTGCTAAGGTTTAAGTCGCTTGCTCTAGTGGTTTTGGTGGATTTGGATTTTTTGAGGCGGAGCATGTCCATTAATTCCGGGTTGGACATGGCCTTGTATGTCAGGCACATGTCACCTCTGAGCAGATGGTATGCAACTGAATAGAGCTGGAGTTTCTTCAATCTGGCAGCATATGACAGATTTTGGAGTCCCTTTATCCTTTTGGTGAGGAACTTTTGGGGTCTCTCCAATTGCTGCAGATGTCGGGTGAGATACATCCTGAATGGGGCATTGTACTCGATCATTGGTCTGATAAGTGAAGAGTACAGGGAACAATGACCTCACTAGATCTGGATGTGAATCCTTCATGATCAGGTGGGCAATGTAGAAGGTCTTTCTAACCACTTTAGCAACGTGAGTGTCAAAGAAAGGCCACTGTCAACCTGGGTCCCCAGGTCTCTGATAACCTCTTCTGTGCTTAGTGGATTGCCACCTATATGGTAGCTTGGGGTTACCTTGTTTTTCCCGAAGGGTATGAGTATACATTTTTTGGCGTTTAACTTCAGGCCATGGCTCTGGCACCAGCTATCTGTTTCCGTGAGTCCCTTCTGAAGGATATCCGTGTCCGATGCACTTTCCACTATGGCGCCCAGTTTGCAGTCATCTGCAAACTTTGTCAGCCAAAGTCCTCCCATGTTGGCCTGTACTTCTGAGAAGTAGATGCCAAACAATAGGGGGCCAAGGACCGAGCCCTGTGGGACACCACTTGTGACTGGCTTGGAGTCTGACATAGCGCCAGCAACTCTAACCCAGTTTGCAACCCATCTTGTGACATATGGGTTTACATTTAAGCTGGTAAGTTTTTCTACAATACCCGAGTGGGGTATTGTGTTGAAAGCCTTTGCAAGGTCAAGGTAGGCTGTATGGACTGCCTTTCCCTCATCAATGGCCTTGGTGACTGTTTCGAAGAAGTCGACCAAGTTCAAAAGGCATGATCTTCCCTTGACAAAGCCAAACTGGGTCGGGTCCAATGTCTGCAAGTCCCCTATATCTTTGTTTATGAGCTCCATTATGATCCTCTCCATAGCTTTGCAGACTAGACTTGTTAAGCTTATGGGGCGGTAATTACCAGGGTCCGTAGAGGCGCCGCCTTTGTGGAGTGGGACCACAGTTGCCGTACACCACTCCTTGGGCACATATCCTGTGGTAAGGCTGAGATTAAACAGCTGCCTTATGTGCGGGTTTAATTCCTCATTTAGCTCGTGTAGCACACAGCCGGGGACACCATCCAGTCCCATTGATGCTGTGTTTTTAGCTTTAGAGAGAGCAGCTTTCACCTGCGCATTTGAGATGTCCGGGAGGCTACACTCGGCTGGGATAGTTATCTCTCCTTTAGGGGAGAGGGGTGAAGTTTGCACTGAACCTGTCTGCCAGTATGTTGGCAATGTCTGTGGGTTCAGTGATTTTTGTATCATTTTGGACTAATTCTGAGCATATCTGGGAGTTTCCACCCAGGTTCCTAACATAGCTGAAAAAGGCCTTATGATTGTCCTTTGAATCCATGGCAATTTTTCTCTCAAAATTGGCCTTAGTTGATTTTATGAGTGCTCGTATTTTTTACTAATAATGATCAGGGTGACTTCCCTTTTATGGATTTTGTTCTATCATGTAATAGCTTTCTCCTCTTATTGTAAAGTTTGTTAATGGCTGGGGTCCACCAGACTGGATGTTTGCCCTTTGTGGAAAGAGTCTTGGTTTTATTTGGGATTGCCTGATCCATGCAGTCCTGGAGGTGTTCATAGAAGGCATTTGTAAGGGCTTCCGCAGCTTGGGCTGTGGTTTCCACTGGCTCAGGGGCCTTGAAGGATACCACACCAGTCTTGAGTAGTGTGAAGTTTGCTTTAGAGAAGTTCTTCACTATGGTCTTTTTGTTTGGGGTGGGGCGGGATGTGGATTTCCAGTGAGATTAGTTTATGATCAGATCTCACCAATGAGGGATATACTTCCGGTGTGGAGCATTTTGTCCCCATGTTTGTGACAATGAGATCTAGTATATTTTCTCCTCTCGTGGGAACAGTGGCTAGCTGTTCCATGGCATTTGAATTTATGAACTCCAGGAACCGTTGGGCTAGAAAGTTAGGGCTTGAGTAATGTTCCCAGTCTATATTCGGGTAGTTGAAGTCACCCAATATGATGGTGTTTGGAGATACATTTATACCCTCCAGTGTCTTCAGGAAGGCTGTGTGGGGTTCCTGAGTTTGAGAGGGTGGCCTGTAGCATGCTACAATTTGTAGAGCAGTTTTGCCTATGGTTAGTTGCACCTGGATGGTTTCCGAAGCTCTGTGCGTTGCCACCAACCTGGAGGTGTGGGTATCCTTTATGAATATGGATACACCCTCCTTTGTGGTGTGGTCCGGGTTTTGGGGCGGAATGCATGATATGAGGTAAAACCTAATAGTGCCGGGGTGCTCTCAGGAGCCTTGAACCAGGTTTCAGTTACAGCACAGACATTGATGTTCTCCATACTGAGAAGGGCCTCGAGTGCGTGCATTTTGAGATTTAGACTTCTGGCATTGAGCAGCATTACCCTCAGTTTCTTCCCATTTTTGTTTTCTAGGGTGGTAGGTTTAGAATTTGAGCCTTGCCTAAAAAGGCACTATGGGGGTGGCAAGAGCCTTAGCCAATATCCGGAATCCCAGGGTGACAGGTGCAAGTCGTCCCTTGAAGCAGCGTGGCTTGTCAAGCATGTCATCCCAGGCAGACAAACACTGGATCCCTTTGAATGACACCAGACATTAAGCCAATTGTTAAAGCTGATCATCTTGTCTCTATATTGTGGCATCATTCTTGGTGAAGGAAGGATACTGCTCAGGGTTAGGGTCATACCTGCCTGGGCTACATAATCAGAGAGCTCCTCTATGTCTCTTTTCATGTAGTCCAGGGAGGTACGTCTCAGGTCATTCACACCAGCATGGACAATGACTGTGTCATATTTGTACTTGCCATGGAGTGACCAGTGCTTGTGTTATGTGGCGGATTCTAGCGCCCAATAGGCAGCTTACTGTGACCCTCTCCTTGTTCAGCCTGGTGAGTGGGATGTCAGTGTGTCTGACTATGGAGTCACCTATGACAAGTATGTTTGGTGTTGTATTTGGCCTTAAGGGCTGTGACTGCTTTGCACACTGCTTTTGTGGTTTATGTGTTGCTTGTGGGGTGTCTTGAGGTAGCAGTTGTTTGGGTGTCTGCTTTGGAGGCCTCTGCTGTTTAGGTAAATTTTTACTCAGAGCCTCCGAGTATGTCTTTGTGTGTTTATGTGTTTGATTCAGTGGAGTGGTAGCATTATGTGAGGCTGGTTTTGTGGTGTGTGTAGTTGCCTTCTCCTCCTGTCTGGTCTTGCCAGCCCTGAGTTGAGAGAGCTCAGCCTCCAGTTTGGCTAAATAGCTGCATCTCTGCAAGTATTTGTGTTATGTGGGAGGAGGAGAGGGTTGTCTGTGTACATGAGGCAGTTATAACATTGCCTCAAGATTCCCAGATTCACCAGCTGGACCGGAGAGGAGATTGACAACTGACCTTTGGACATGCTAGAATAATATTGGGAAATCCTTAATTGAAAACAAGGGCCAGTGGGGAGTGAGGGTGTAGTGCTTTTAATTTTTAGTGCTGACTTATATAATTGCTTTAGTGAGCAAGTGCCAGGTAACTTGAGTGCAATGTGTTACAAGTAACTAAATGCAAAAACGACAAACAGTAACTTTCTTTCAAGTGAAACAAGGAAATAAGTACAGTAAGCAATGCAGATATTACTAATGATCCACAGAAGCGCTGAGAAGTTGCGTATTAGGTGGAATTAGCTTCCAGGGAAATAAAAAGCAAACAAACAACAAGCATATAAACAAAGCTAGATTCAGCAGGCCTGGATCTAGTCTATGCTAGAGCAAACAAGGTGTACCAATTTCAGTAAGATACAGTTCAAATATTCAGGCACTATAAACCTTTAACCAGAAATTCCCAGCTCAGAAGGGCAGAGTCCAGCCTCTTCTCCCACAAGAGTGTAGACCACGAACCTTCTTAATGTAAAATAACTGGCCTGAAGCCCAAGTGCCTAAACCAGAACTAATACACTTGGACACTGGGCTCTCAATCAGCAGTTCCCAACTTAGAAGGATGAAAGCTACCTGTCCTGCCACCACAGTGCTTGCCACAAACCTTCCTAATGTAAAACAACTGGTCTGAAGCCCAAGTGCTTAATCCAAAAGACTTGAATGATAGCTACACTTTAATCAAGTTACAACCAAGCAGTAATAAATACCATTGAATACTTTAGAGAATGTCTGGATTAGTGCTCAAGTTACACAAACAAAGCTAGATCCAGCAGGCCCGAATCCAGTCTATGCCACAGCAAACAAGGCACCAACTTCAGTAAGAAACAGTTCAGATATGCATGCACTATAAGCCTTTAACCAGAAATTCCCAGCTCAGAAGGGCAGAGTCCAGCCTCTCCTCCCACAAGAGTGCAGACCACGAACCCTCTTAATGTAAAATAACTGGCTTGAAAGCCCAAGTGCTTAAACCAGAATTAATACACTTTTAGAATAACAGACACTGAGCCCTCAATCAGCAGTTCTCAACCTAGAAGGATGTAAGCTACCTGTTCTGCCACAACAGTGCAGACCACAAACCCTCTCAGTGCAAAACAACTAACTGGTCCGAAGCCCAAGTGTTTAAACCAAAAGGCTTAGAATGAGTTACACCAAGCAGTAATAAATACAATTGAGTATTTTTAAGATGATGCAAAAGTAAAATGAAGTAGGTAGAAACACAAGTACAGTAAAAGCAGATGAAATTTTTTTTTTTTTTTTATCTGAACAAGTGCTGAGATCAAAGAAACAGATTTGAGTGCTGAAACTAGAAAACTGGCTAGTTATAAGAAAAAAAAAACAAGCTAGAAGGCTTCCCTGAAACACAGAAGGGCTTGGGGGCTCAGAAGCCTACAAATAGTCTATACCACTTAACAAGCAATGGACCATTCAGCAATGGACTCAATGATGCTTAGTGGGTTTGCATGATGGCAAGTATAAGATGAAACAATGTATCCTTTTTTGACACTGACAAGTGTCTGCCTAATGTTTGCAGGAGTTCTGGACCTGCAGGTGTTGTGGAAGCATGCTGACCATCATGCAAGAGTGCTTAGCAGTGTTGCGCTATGGAAAAGAAAAGATGTAACAAACAAAGATGTAGCAATGTATTCTTTTTGAAATTGTTAATGTATCATTTTTGAAACTGTAAATGTCTGCTTGTTCTCTGGGCAATAAACACTGTGTTTGAGTGGAGTGGAGCAATAAGCAAACAAGATTAGCAAAGCTCAACATGCATCATTATTGTAAAATGTGTTTATTACTTTTCCAGTTTTTATTACTTTTCCTTACTAAAAGATAGATGTAGGACTTGACCCTTGATCTACATATAATATGTGCTGTCTATTTCCAGATGTGCTACACAGATACTTGATTCACAGCTTTAACTTAAGCTCTTTATCATATAAGCGACTTTCATCCATGTTAATTTATTTTGCCATTTAAATGCATTTACTCTAAACTGCACTTTATGCAAATAGTATTGTTTAAAAAAAAAAATAAAAAGGAAACATTAACAGCATTACAAACTCCATTTTAACACAACTAATTATATTCATCACAACTCTGGATTTGAACTGTTAGACTATTGAACCTGCAAAACATAGTTAGTGTGTCTTATCTGTCCTTGCCACACAAACAACTTTGCAGCAGGTATGAAAATAATTGTGCATATAAGCAAGTCCCATTTCCATGAGTCTATATTATCTCATCAAAAAGGCTAAATATTGAATGCCTTTTCATTGACTCCTAAACATCGAACTGCCATTTATGCGAATGGCCAATTCAGCAATTTTTTTTCTAGGGAAAAAAATTGCTTGGCCTACCAGAAATGACACACCACTTCAAACATTTCAAAGTGGGGGCCTTCACCCCCACATCCCTCTAACTAAATGCAACAACTCCGAGATCGCACTACAGTGAGGAAAAGGGCAAATTCACGATGATGGCCAAGCAATTTTTTCCCTATGAAAAAAAAAATCGCTGAATTGGTCATTCACATTAATGGAAGTTTGGTGTTTAGGGGTCGATGAAAAGGCATTCAATGTTTTGCCTTTTTGATGAGGTAATATAGACCCCATTTCCACCATAGTATTATAAACACATATGATAGTTGTATAGTCTCAATTGTTTGTATATGTGTTACATATTTAGTGCAATGACTGATCAGACAACCATTTATGAGGATTGTTTGCACCAATGCAGCTCTGTCTTCTCTTTGTATTGCATTCATTCTTCTCTTATCTTTGCTGTACTCTCAAACATGCAGTCTATAGTTCATTTTGTATCATCTTTAAAATGTGTGAAAACACTACATGAAAGTAATATAGAGTTTTCAACAAAGGCAGAAGAGTTTGGTTATTAGTTGACAGAAATTGAAAAATGTGAGCTGCTCACTTCCATTTAAAAGCTCGGTACTATTACTTTTACACTTTTCAAGTGCATCCTGGGTGACACACCCACTGCAGGTAAGGGAGTCTGAATTGTTGTTGTGTTTTCCTTCACCCTACAGGTAACCATTCACAGTTGCAATCCATTAGCAACTAACACTGAGGGATTCCCTATACTATGTATGCACCTGCCACACAAAGTCACAAATTTGGCATTCAGCAATTCTAATGAGTTCACATCTCATTTGCATCTTCACTATGTTCACAGGCCTGAATCTACAAAATAAAAAGGCAACTGTGTAGCTAGAGAACTTGAAGGTGAGGAGAGTTGTGTATGTGGCGAACACAGAAGAAGATTGCTAGTAATCTGGATTTATCTGAACAGAAGCCTCTGATCTTGCTAAGTTACGATTGTATTTTTCAAATGCATGTTAGACTTGTTCACATGTTACAAGCAATAAAAAAAAAAAAAAAATATATATATATATATATATATATATATATATATGCACACAAGTTATCTATGTGCACTTCTTATTAGTTCACTGTTGACATGGGCATTTTTGTCAGGCATTTTACTTTCTCAGGTAGACAACCTTATTAACCTTCATCATGTTATTGTTATAACTGGTTATCTTACACTTTGTGTTATTTCTGTGAAATACAATGTTCTATATTGTCAATTATACAGTGTGTTAGGCTTCTAAGATGGGTCATAGACACTTCTAGGGGAGTGCTGGTCACAGGGACAGGTGACAGCCAATTGTAAAAAAACTGACATTTCTGTTGTAAATGTGTATACATTTTGTAAGAATTTTATGAAAACATTTATAACAATTGACTAATGTGTTATTCCTTGCTTGGTACACACCGTCATTTCCCTGTTTTTTTTGGGTGGGTGGAGCCAAACACCATGTGTGTTTCACCACAACAAAAGTTGTTTTTCAAGAAGTTTGATCTTGAAATTGTGTAGTCATCCAGTTCTTTTTGTGTTGCACAATGGGCCGGATTCATGAAGGCTTGCACGGAGTCTAAGAGTAGAGTAAGACTCCATGCAGCCAACATGTCCACTGAGCGATCCAGGAACAGCCAGTAGGGGCGTGTAACAGAGCTCTCAAAACTAGTCCTACACGGATGGGGCTTGGCTATGCAAATTACCTCAATTGCAGGCAAAAGCTATGCAAATGAGGTAAATTTCCGATCCAGGAAACCCGAACCTGTAGGAGTAGTGTTATTTGCAGAAATGTATTCAGTTGATAAATGAGTACAGTTCTGCAAATAGCAAAACGGAGCTGTGACAGCTCCAAAAAAAGGATGCATTTACAGGAGGAAGCATGGCAATGGCCAAAAATACAGCCATTGGCAATGTGAAGTGATGCAAAATAAAAATAAAATAACTTTTTTTTTTTCATCCCGATCTCCAGGGTTTAAGCATAGCGTAGCACCGAGCAAACGCGCTGTGCCCTAAAAATCAGAAAATCAATAATTAAGATCCACAAATGTGGATTTTATTGCTGATATGAATTTACAATGCAAGTGAATGGAAGACTGAAGACAACATGGCCACCGAGTAGAGGTTGTTAAGGGGGGAAGCTTAGTCTAAGAGATGTAACCAAGCATTAGTAGGCAATCCTATGCAAACTAGGGTTAGGATAGTGAATTGCAAGTTTACATAGCAAATGAGCACAGTCAGTGGAGTGTAGGAGTAGGATAAGGGGAGTAACAGAGTAGAAGATAGATGACATCACGATGGGGGCATGTATGAAAGAAGTGAAGCTCATTGGAACTGAGTGGCATGTGTCAGGTGATATTTACATATCATTGAAAGAGGTCTGTCAACAGGTAGGCTAGGTAAAGTAAATGAATTGAAGGCGTATGCCATGGATAACACCAAAGTTTCTTGCTGAGTGTGCATGTGCACGTGTGCACGCCAGTAAACCTGAGTAAGATAGTCTGCATGCGTGTTAGCGTGTGTGCGCACGTGTAAGCCGGAGTAAGCATATGTAAGGCTGTGTAAACAGTTGTAAGCACGTTTTCACTGGTGTGTGCACGTTTTAACAAGAATAAGCAAGTTTTAGTCCGTGTAAGTATGTGTGCGTGCATGTGAGCTGGTGTGCGCGTGTTTGTGCTTGTGTGCACGGCGCTGGCCCCTGAGGAAGCAGAAAGGGAAAAGGAAGCATACCAAATGGTAGAAAGTTACCAGGGAGTACTAGCAGAGCTAGCAGGTGAAAACAATCATAATCAGGCACCTATACAGGCATTACATGAGCCCAGCCCAGCCCAGCACTTAAAACTCTGCAAATAACAGTCCATTATGTTTCTCTCAAGAGACACAGCAACACTGCAGAAAACTGAAAAAGCTTTACTGAGACTAAAAAATGTTAGGGGCTGCCATTGCTGTTATAAGGCGACATATGCAACATGCTGAAGGTGGTGATAATGCGAATGCTGCTGGACAACCCACAGTGAGGAGACGGAGAAGAATGTACAGGCCCAGGGTAACCTACCAGGAGCTACATGAGCTGGAGATAGTGGAATGCTATAGAGTGTACAGAGACCTCTTGCAGCAAATTGTTGAGCTGTGCAGGCCATGCCTCACACACAGAACCAACAGAGGGGAACCCATTCCAGTGGAAACCAAGGTATGTGCTGGCCTAAGAATATTAGCAACAGGTACCTTCAAGAGACCAACTGGTGATATGATGGGGATATCACAGGCATCAGCATCCAGGGTACTGCACCAGTTCCTGGATGCCATGTCAGCACATGTCGATGATCATGTATAGTTCCCCAATTCCTGTGAGGAAATGGCCAGCAATATGCGTAGCTTCCAGCAAATAGCGGAATACCCTGAGGTAGTGGGTGCAATAGACTGCACGCACATGTGCATCAAAGCACCAGCCAGTGAGCGGGGTAGGATCTACTTCAACCATAAGGGCTTCCCCTCCATCAACTGCCAGGTCGTGTGTGATGCCCAGGGCATAATACTGAATGTGTGTGCTGGCTGCCTGGAAGCTACCATGATTCCCATATCTGGCATCTGATGCAGCTGTACCAGACATTTGCCAATGGGGACATCCCACGTGGTCACCTAGTGGGGGATGCTGGCTATGCACTGGAGCCGTGGCTGATGACACCCATCAGAAATGCACACACACCTGAACAGGAACGCCATAATGAGGCACACGCACAAACACAAAATGTAATTGAGCGTGTGTTTGGGCTGCTCATGTCATGGTTCCGGTGCCTGGACACATCTGGTATAGCCTTGAAGTACTCACCAACTACATGTACCCAAATTGTCATGGTATGTGCTATGCTACATAATATGATCCTGTGAAAACAGCTGCAGCAGGACCAGCATAGGCCTGGGCCAAACAGCCCCCCACCATTGCCAAGGCCATCACAGGCAGAGCATGACTCGGAGGAGGAACAACCTGAAACTGCCCCAATAGGCAGAAGGAGGTGTGCCCAGTATGCTTTGGCCTTGGCAAAGAGGCAACGTATAGCACATACACTGGCTCAGTAGGAACCCTGGAAATGATACCTCTCTCTGACTCGCACATATAGTAAAAGAGATGCCTAAGTTGACACCACATGCTTCCAAACATGTATAGGGAGTGTAGTATGTGCATCTGACATAGCCAGCCCTGCAGCACCACCTGAGGCATGATTGCCATGTGTTAAGCAATATAAAGCAGTACTAAACAGCATTTACCACCATGTAGTATATGTAAAGAAAATCGCACACACCAACTAGCACAACTGTGGTCAATGTTGAGTAATATTGGGCAGCGTCCAGCAATGTTGGTTAATACTGAGCAATGTTGGACAAGCTGGGTCTAAGTATATGAAGGTCTCTCCAAACACCATTATATTGGGTGACATCAACTACCCAAACATTGACTGGGAGCATTACTCAAGCCCCAACACCCTAGCCCAAAGGTTCCTAGAATTTATAAACTCAAATGCTATGGAACAACTAGTCACCACCCCCACAAGAGGGGATAACATACTGGACCTGGTCATCACCAACATGGGGACTCTATGCTACATACCAGAGGTATTCCCCTCATTGGTAAGATCGGACCATAAATCAATTCCACTGGATATCCACATCCCGATCCCACCTACAGCCCAGAAAACCACAGTGAAAAACTTCTCAAAAGCTAATGTCACACTTCTCAAAACCATGATGGAATCGTTCAAGGCCCCCGGGCCAGTGGAAAGTACGGCTCAAACTGCAGAATCCTTTATAAACACATTCTATGGACACCTTCAGGAATGCATGGATCATGCTATCCCAAACAAAACCAAGACCCAATCATCCAAAGGCAGGCATCCTGCCGGGTGGACCCCAGCCATAAATAAGCTATACAACAGAAGGAGGATGCTACTACATGATAGAGCAAAATCCATAAAAGGGAACACATCTCTGATCAGTACTAGCAAAAAAACTACAATCCCTCATAAAATCATCCAAGGCCAGCTTCAAGAGAAAAATTGCACAGGACACTAAAGATAATCATAAGGCCTTCTTTAGTTATGTTAGGAACCTGGGTGGCAACTCACAGATATGCTCAGAGTTGGTCCAAAATGACAAAAAATACACTGAACCCACAGACATTGCCAACATCCTGGCATACAGGTTCAGTGCAAACTCCCCCCCCCCCATTCCCCCCTAAAGAGCAAATATCTATCCCAGCAGAGTGCTGCCTCCCTGACATCTCTGATGCTCAGGTGAGAGCCGCCCTCTCCAAAGCAAAAAACACAGCATCAATGGGACCAGATGGTGTCCCGGGCTACGTTCTACATGAACTCCAAGAAGAGCTAAACCCCCATATAAAGCTGCTGTTCAATCGCAGCCTTACTACAGGATATGTACCCAAAGAATGGCGTACAGCAACAGTGGTCCCACTCCACAAAGGTGGTGCCTCTCCGGACCCTGGAAACTATCGCCCCATAAGCCTGACTAGCCCGGTCTATCATGGAACTCATAAGCAAAGACATTGGGGACCTACAGACACTGGATCCTACCCAATTCGGCTTTGTTAAGGGCAGATACTGCCTCTTAAACCTGGTCAATTTCTTTGAAACAGTCACCAAGGCCATTGATGAGGGGAAGGTAGTACACACAGCCTACCTGGACTTTGCAAAAGCCTTCAACACAATACCCCATTCGGGCATCATAGATAAGCTCTCCAGCTTAAATATAAACCCCTATTTCATAAGATGGGTTGCAAACTGGCTCAAGGACAGAACTCACATAGTCAGAATTGCTGGAGCCATGTCAGACTCTAAACCAGTTATAAGTGGCGTCCCACAAGGCTCAGTCCTAGGACCTCTCGTGTTTGGCATATATTTTTCGGAGGTTCAGGCTAACATGGGAGGACTGTGGCTGACCAGGTTTGCAGATGACTGTAAACCGGGCACCATAATTGACTCTCCAGCTGACACAAGCATCCTCCAAAAGGGTCTCATAGAGACGGATAACAGGTGCTAGAGCCATGGCCTAAAGCTAAACGCTAAAAAGTGTATAGTCATACCCGTTGGCAAAAACTAAGTGCCCACAAATTACCACATAGGCGGGAATCCATTAAGTACGGAAGAAGCAATTAGGGACCTAGGGACCCAAGTAGACAGTAATTTCCCCTTTGACAACCACATTGCCAAAGTGGTTAGAAAGACCTTCTATATAGCTCACCTTATCATGATAGGATTTACATCTACATTGAGGGAGGTCACTATGCCCCTTTATTCATCCCTCATCAGGCCCATAATTGAATACAATGCCCCTTTTGGGATGTACCTTACCCAACACCTGCAGCAACTAGAAAGACCCCAAAAGAACCTCACAAAGAGGATCATGGGACTCAAACAGATGCCATATGCTGCTCGGTTAAAGAAACTACAGCTCTACTCAGTTGCATACCGCCTACTTAGAGGCGATCTATGCCTGACGTATAAAGCCATGTCCAACCCGGAATTAATGAGCATGCTCCACCTCAGAAAATCCAAACCCCTTAAAGCTATGCGCTTGAGGGACTTGAACCTGAGCACAGAAATAAATTGGACATGTTGGAGGGACAGATTCCTAACCCAGAGGCTCCCTTCGCTCTGGAATGGAATCCCAGTCCATGTTAGGCAGAGCCCCTCACTGACTCTCTTCAAGAGGAATCTTGACGAGAGGATGGGAGATCATAGGTTTACCACGGGGATTACTTTGGTGTCACTACTAGACAGAGGCACAGTAAACTAACCTTAAAAAGGGCACAGTAAAATCAGTTCAGAGGGTGGCGAAAGTCAAACACACTCTAGCTAGGCTTGTAAATACCTTAGGGCAGATAGCCTAATATGAACCTATGAACCTAAGTAGGGCATAGCTGAACAAAAGGCAACATGCTCATATTTGCTCTACTGGCCCTTAAGCAGTATGGTCTGCTCAGTATGAAAATATAAAGCAGTGATGGTCCTCAAACCCAGGATACTGTGCACTATAGCCATAGTACTGAGCCACTAAGCCATGACAGCATTGCAGTGGTCAAGCCATGACAGCATTGCAGTGGTCAGCCTGTATGAAGAAATGTTTATAAGTCTATGCTAAGTATTCCATGGAAACCCTGCAGGCACAGCATAATCCCTGTCGAGTTATGACACAAAGGTGAGTCCCACAGTAAGAATAGAACCTGACTTTCAACACACACAGTAGAAATGTTAATACTGGACATGTACACATACATCAACAGATGTAGTGGACCTCAGACAGCAACATACTGAAAGGTCACACTGGGCATGCTCACACACTTGAATAAATGAGACTAATGTCAGGCAACAGAGCACTGACAGTCTGAACTGGGCATGCTCACACACTTAGGCTATGTCGGACTACAGTAGTGGGCCACACATATCAGGCAGTTGTATGTGTTAACCCAGGAACCTCTCACCATCCAGCAATCTGCCCTGTGCACACAGTTATATGACAACAGACACATATATAATATAGTGGAACCCTGTCATAATCAAATATGTTCTGCAGATACCTAAGTTGTTCATAGAAAGTGAGAAAGCAAACATGATAAAACCTGCAAACAGTATCAGCAATAAACATTGTGCATCCTGAACATTAACATAGGTTCAGAGGTTGATACTAGCCTATCTGCCCTAGGGCATGTACAAGCCTAGCTAGAGTGTGTTTGGCTTTCGCAAACCTGTCAAAGTAGAACACTGTGCTTGTGAATAGTAGGTCACACAAGATAACCCATTTACGTTTAGTGTATTGTGTCTCGCAGCGACCCAGAAGATATCCCATGGGTAAACATACGATCACCCATCCACTTGTCAAGATGTATCCTGTAGGTGGTCAGTGGGTGGCTCTGCCCATGCAAAACCGGGATTATAATCCAGAGTGAGTGGAGCCTCTGGGATAATAATCTGTCCCTCCAGCATGTCCTATTAACATCTGTGATGAGGTATAGGTCCCTGGAGTGTGTAGCTCCAAGGGAGTCGGATATCCTGAGGTGGAGCATGTCCATTAAATCTGGGTTGGATATTTCCTTAAACTACAGGCACACAACACATCCATGTAGGTGGTAAGTGACTGAGTAGAGCTGGAGTTACTGTATCTGAACTGTGCAGGGCATCCGTGTAAGTCCCTACATCTGCTTGTTGAGGAACATTTGTGGCCATTACAGTTGCTGCAGGTGTCGGGTAAGGTACATCCCAAATGTGGCATTGTAACCAAGCATTGTCTTGATGAGTATAGGGGCACAATGACCTCACTTGATCAACATGTGAAACCATATGGGATAAGGTGGGCTATATAGAAGTTCTCTCTAACCACTTTGGCAGCGTGATTGTCAAAGGCCAGAGTACAAACAAGTCATGTCCCCAAACCCCTAACAACTACTACCATATGTAATGGATTACTACCTATGTGGTAATGTGTGGGCATGTTGTTATTCCCAAAGTGGATGACTATGCAACTAATGGCATTTAGCTGTAGGCCATGGCTCAGGCACCAGTCATCCTATCTCTGTGAGACCCCATTTGAGTATGCATGTGCCAGCTGGAGAGTTGATTATGGCACCCAGTTTGCAGTCATCTGCGAATATGGTCATCCATATTCCTCCTGTGCTAGCCGTACATCACACAAATATATACTGAACAAGAGATGTCCCAGGACTGAGCCTTGTGTGATGCCATGTGTAACTGGTGTATAGTCAGACATGGTACCTGCAATACTGAGCATGTGGGTGCTATCCCTGATCCAGGTAGCACTCTATCGTGTGAGATATGTGTTGATATCGATGCCGGTGAGCCTATGCATAATGGCCAAGTGGGGTATTGTGTCGAAGGGTTGTGCAAGGTCCAGGCAGGCTGTGTGGACAACCATCCCTACACTGATGGACCTGGTAACTGTTTAAAGAATATGAACAGGTCCAGGAGGCAAGATCTGCCCACAACAACGCTGAAATGTGTAGGACCCAGTGTCTGTAGGTTCCCGATGTCTATGTGCATGAGTCCCATTACAATACGCTCCATAGCTTTGCAGAACAGGCTAGTTAGCCTTATAGGCCGATATTGTCTGTGGTCCATTGTGGCAGCAACTCTGTGGAGTGGGACCACTATCACTGTACGCCATTCCGTAGGTACATATCCTGCAGTAACTCTGATACTGAAAAGTGACGTAATGTGAGGGTTACGTCTGTCATGAAGCCCATGTAAGACGCAGGCCGGGACACCGTCTGGTCCCATTGATGCTGTGCTGTCTGCTCTGGGGAGGGCAGCACTCACCTGTTTATTTGTGATGTCAGGGAGGTTATACTTTGTTGGGATGGACAGTAGCTCCTTAGGGGGGATGGGGGGGGAGACATCTGCACTGAACCTGTTTGCCAGGATGTTGGCAATGTCTGTGAGTTCAGGGTATGTTTAGTCAGTATGCAGTAACTCACAGCATATCAGTGAGTGTCCACCCAGGTACCTGAATTAACTGAAGAAGGCCTTGTGAGTGTCCTACGTGTCTGGTGCAACTGTCCATTAGAAGCGGGCCTGACATAAATACATGAGTGATTGTAGCTGTCTGCTAGTACAAATCACAGATCCCTTCCCTGTCTGGGATTGTGCTCTATCATGTAGTAGCATCCTCCTTTCGTTGTATAGTTTATTAATGGCCGGGGTCTACCAGACAGGTCCCCTGCCATTGGGGGAGTGAGTCCAGTTGTTATTTGGGATAGCACGATCCATGCAGTCCACTGAATGTGTATGTAAAGGATTCAGCAGTCAGAGCCATACTTACCACTGTCCCAGGGTCTCTGAAGGATACTACCTTGGTTTGGAGAAGTGTGACGTTTGCTTTTGAGAAGTTCACCAAGATTACCCAGGATGGGTGCGGGGATGAGATATGGATGTCCAGTGAGATAAATGTATGTTATGACCTTACCAATGAGGGGTATAGCTCAGGTGTGGAACATAGAGTCCCCAAGTTGGTGATGATCATGTCCAATATGTTGTCCCCTTTTGTGGGTGTGGTGACCAGTTGTGCCCTAGCATATGAGTTTACAAATAGTAGCAACTATTGGGTGAGGGTGTTGGGGCCTGAGTACTACCCCCAGTCAATGTGTGGGTATTTGAAGTCACCCAATATAATGGTGTTTGGGGAGACCTTCATATTGTCCAGTGTTCCCAGGAAAGCCGAGTGTGGTTCATGAGTTTGGGAGGGTGGTCTGTAGCAGGCAACAAACCAAAAGGCAGATTTGCACAATGTTAGGTGCATATGTATGGTCTGTGATGCTTTGTGCAGTGGTACCAACCTGGAGGTATGTGTATCTGTGATGTATATGGATACTCCACCTATTTGTGTTGGCCATTCCGAGTTTTGTGGTCAGAAAGCATGGTATGAAATATAAAAAATAGAGAAAGCGAAAAGCCACCAGCCAGATATAAAACGTAAATTATTTTATTTGAAACAACGAACTTGTAACTAAACAAACTTAAAATAGGCAATCGAATAACTTCACATACACAAACGATAGTATGAAATATAACCTGGTAGTGCTGGTGTGCATTTGGGAGCCTGAACCAGGTGTCTGTTAGTGCACAGATATCGCTGTTGTCCATACTGAGGAGATTCCTGAGTGGTCGCAATTTGAGGGTAGCACATCTGGTGTTGAGCAGCATTACCCTCAGTGTCATGTACTCTGTAATGTCTATGGAGGTGGGTTTGTCTTTTGAGCCCCACTTAAAAAAGACAGTATGGTGGTAGCAAGCACCTTAGCCAGTATTTGAAAGTCCAAGGGTGACAGGTGCAAGCTGTCCTTAGGGAGGCTATGTGGCATGTCGAGCATGTCACCCCAGGCTGACAGACACTGTATCCCCTGTGAATGACACCAATATGTTAGCCAACTGTTAAGCATGATCAGTTTGTTGGTATACTGTGACATCATACTTGGTGAGTGTAAGATGCTAGACAAGGTCAGGGTCATACTGGCCTGGGCTACATGATCAGAGAGTTCCTCTGTGTATCATGTCATGTGGTCCAGGGAGGAACGTCTGAGGGTGTACGCACCAGCATGGACAAAGATTGAGCCAGTCCTGTACCTGCTTTGGAGTGACCTGAGTGCATGTGTTATGTTGTGGATCCTGCCACCCGAGAGATAGCTCAAAGTGACTATTCCCTTGCTTGGCCTGGTGAGTGGGACGCCAGTGTGTCTGACAATAAGTGTCACCTATTACAAGTGTATTAGGTGTGTTGTTTAGCCCGAAGGGCAGTGACTGTGTGGCACACTGACATTGTGAACTATGTGATATGTGGGTATTGTAGTGGGGTAGCAGTTGTTTGTGTGTCTGCTTTGGAGGTCTCTGCTGCTTAGGCAGAGTTTATGTAGAGCCCCCGAGTATGTTTATGTGTGATAGTGTGGTTTGATTGCTGTCGCTATAGGTTTATGTAAGACTGATATGTGGTGTGTGTGGTTACCTTCACCACCTGATAGACTATGCCAGTCATGGGTCGAGAGAGCTCAGCCTCCTGTATGTCAATATTGTTGCATCTCTCACATATATCTGAGATTGTTTGGAGGAGGAGAGGGTTGCCTGTGTACATGAGGCAGATGTGACATTGTGTCAAAACCACAATATTCACTAGCTGGACTGGAGAGTACACACGAAACCAACACCTGGACATGCCAGGATATTTAAGATGACATACTCCGTAGCCTGATCACAAAGGATCAGTAGGGTGTTAAGTGTGTAAAAGAGTATAACAGGGATTAGTGCTCAGGTTTGTTGGTGTTTTGTAAAGAGTAGCTGAGAAGGATTCCAGACTGAATCATGACACCTCCTTCAGCTATGTCATAAATAGCAACGTACACTCATATATATCCTGAGTCAGGGACAACTGTACCTGACTGACAATGTTGACATCCTGTCAGACAGGCCCATATAGACATACCCACCTCCCACTGATGATAGTCCCAGTCATCATACCAGGAGATATCACATGTAGAATGGCTGAACAGCTCCCCCCAAAGCCAAAAGCATGGCAGCAATTGGATTACATTGTTTCCCAATATGTGTCATGCATGACCTACAGAACAAACAGACCCTGCACCTGAACAGTGTGGTAAGCCTTACCCTCTCCACAGGATCTGGAACCACTGAATGTGTTACAGCAACATATAGCACTCCCCACAAGTGTAGGTGCACAACACACCATGGGAAGTATAGTCCAGTAAGCCTATGAAGTCTGATCTGCAAGGCCATGGAGTCCATCATGTTTGAAGTCATACACAGAGCTGTTGGAAGCTGACAAACACACAACCCTACCAACTGTGGTATGTTCATGTGCAGATCATGGTTCCCAAACATGCTAGACTGTTTGCAAGGTAGACACCCAGGACATACATCACTGAACAGAGCTACACATGTTCCACATAGACTTTGAATAGCCCTTTATCAACACCCCTGAAACATGTCTTATCCACAAAACCAACAATCTGTGCATAAATATGGGTTGACATATGAAGGAATGTCAATGTGTCCACAGATAGATCACACAAGGTAAGAATTATGGGGTCCTGTTCAAGCTGTTGACACCTGCCAACCCACATGGCTCATTCCTGGGATTGCATAAAACAAAGTGTACACACATTACCATGTCCAGTCTGATGATGTCAGCATCCTACAAATATAGCAGGAGAATAGCAGCCACCTAATAAAGCATATAGCGCACTGTGTTAATGCCTATGTCTCTAGTATCATAGCATAGTTAGGTAGGGGTTTGAATCCTGCAAACACTGACTGTGTGTGTTTGTGGTTGGGGGGTGTATGTGTGTGATTTCCTTTGAGAGGACTATACTTTTTGGAGACTGGGAAAACACATTAAAAGAGGTACATTCCTCTTTGGAAAGTCTGATGATGTCAGCATCCTACAAATATAGCAGGAGAAGACAAAACACCCAGCAAAGTATATAATGCGCCGTGTTAATGTGTATGTCTTAAGTATCATAACATAGTTAATTAGGGGTTTGAATCCTGCAAACACTGACAGTTTGTGTGTGGGGGGGTGTATGTGTGTGATTTCCTTTGAGAGGAGTGCCCTTTTTGGAGACTGGGAAAACACACAAAAAGAGGTACATTCCTATCTGGAAAGTCTGATGATGTCAGCATCTTACAAATATAGCAGGAGAAAACAAAACACCCAGCAAAGTATATAGCATGCCGTGTTGATGCCTATTTCTCTACTATCATAACATGATTAGGTAGGGGTTTGAATCCTGCTGACAGTGTGTGGGGATGTGTATGATTTCCTTTGAGAGGCGTGCCCTTTTTGGAGACTGGGAAAACACATTAAGAGAGGTACATTCCTCTTTGGAAAGTCTGATGATGTCAGCATCCTACAAATATAGCAGGAGAAGAAAAGCCACCCAGCAAAGCATATAGCGTGCCATGTTAATGCGTATCTCTCTAGTATCATAACATAGTTAGGTAGGGGTTTGAATCCTGCAACTGCTAAGTGTGTGATACAGTTAGTCAATACAGTGTCAGCTTTGATTTTACTATGGTATGACATATCATGATTAAAACAGTATGTGCATTGCACATATCAGGTATCTGTGTGGCAAATAAATATGTGCACATGTGACCTCAATCAGCACATAGGTGTGAAGCCTGCATATTACATGAATACATTTGTTTCCTTTGACAGATTGTGCCACTGCTCCTAAGATCATAGGTCACATATGTATGTATGTGACAAGCCCGGCCACTGTAGTGATCTGTGTCCAAGGTCATCTGTGCCACACACACCCATGACAGTTACTATAGAGTACTGTGAGTGAGGGTACATGCCTGGGGTATACACAACAACAACTGGCAATAATGGACAGTCATTATAGGTGTACAACAGCCCTGTGGATATGCATTTAGGCCCCTAATGTCTTATGTGACACACCGAGGGACTCCACAATACTATGGATATGTGGATACCAAGGGACAGATGAAATAACACATGGCTGTATGTACACTTTGTTACAAAACATACATGTTGAGGGCTACCACCTATGTGGTACTGTCGGGATAGTATGTATAGTAAATGTAGATGACTATGCCATAGTCGACTTACTGCTATACAGCATGTATTGGACAACAGGTATCTGTCTGTATGATACCCTTTTGTAGGATATGCGTCCCATCCAGGGAATGCATTGTAGGCCAATGCATGCATTTCCAGATGTGGATGGATATATCCCTAGTGTGTTTGCATGTACCTAAGAGGGCTGTATGCCAAATAGGTTTGGTCCCAGGAACGGGTGGCGGTCAATACCACTGGTTACTGTTATAGTATAGTACTGGAAGGATCCAACTGTTACTGAGTTCCCTACAACTGTGTGTCATTTGTCAGGACATCATCTAATGATTGGTTATAGTCATGCTGTTGAGGTTGTGTATACTACCAGACTGCAAATCATTGACAGGTATTAACAGTATCACCCACAGCATACTGTCAACCCATGTCATACACACAGTGTACCCATGTTAGTACATATCTGTAGTAGAATGCATACTGGCCATCGAAAGATACTATGAGATGTTAACAATGTGTACAACAGGGTATGTCACATGTCCCATGTGTCCACTATGCACGAACATGCAGACAGTGCGCACCCACCATGTTCACAGATGTACACCTGCTAATCTGTAATGCACACACCACACATGTACTGTTCACTCACTAATAAATGCTGGCAACACTGTACACTTCAGCCAAGTGGCACATGGGTGGACAATACATACTCAGACCTAACACTGGTGTAAACAATGCTACATTGACAATCAGAGCTGTGATGCATAATGCCTGCTCAGATATACCTACAAGGATATCATTACACTTTCCTGTTGACAACTTGCTAATATTGCTACACTGCTATAATGTCACCCTGTGCATCAGAACCATGTTAGCCTGTTCCTGCATCAATGTTACAGATGACAGGAGGTGGCACAGGTGCCCTAGTTGTATGGTTAATGTGTGTGTGTCTGCATGCACACAGCTCCATCATGTGGCTGCCATATACGGGAGGTTGTGGGACAGCCACAGACTGTACCTGCTAGGCTGTACAGATCACTGTCTCTGGGCATGGACGCAGTACCTGTGCCTGGCAGGGGTGCTACGGGCAGTATCGGGTACCAACCCTGACTGGGTACTATCATCAGAGGCAGAGGTATGATGATTGGACCCATGTCCCTGCTGGGACTGGCCAGAACCACGTGCACGTGGTCTACTAGGACAGTCAATAGACAGGCCAGCTGGGCTGGTACTGCCACTATGGGAGTGGCTGTGATCTGTGTGCTGTCTGCGTCGACTGCCAGCTGTTGCTATCATGCATCCGCATCAACGTCTCACCCATCCCGCATGGTCCTGGCTCATGGAAGACACATTGTGGAGGGCATCTATTGTCTCTCCCCATCGTCTATCAATGACCTCGGTGTAATTCCGGATGTCACCGGCAAGGTCACGGGTGCTGTCATTGATACTGGTGTAATGGGCCCTCTGCGCCCTTAGTCCCTGTCTGGTGTACCGTTCCATATGTGCCTGTGCCTGCATTACAGCCCGGAACATACTGGTTGTAATACTTCTGGGGGCACATCTGCCACGAGCAATACGACCAGTGGTGCTCCCCCGAGAACCCCTGGACGTCCGCCTATGTGGTACCATTCCAGGAATCCGGCTATGGCTGCTGTTAGGTGATGCAAGTGCCATGGATACCACACTCTCCTGCTGTGTACTGTTGATTGGTGGACCAACGACAGACCCTGACAAACCTTCCATTGCCAGAATACATGTCTCATCATCTCCACTATTAGTGGCAGTGACTTCAAGTTCCCTGCTGCTTTCAGCCACCCCAAACTCTACACCTGTGAGAGGAAGACATTAAACACACTTTACAATCTGTACATGATGTTAGCACACATGCACATGTGCACACGTGCACACGTGCACACATGCACACATGAACACATGCACACATTCACACAAATACACTCCTTACTACAGCACACACACACACACACACACACACACACACACACACACACACACACCAGCAATCCAACACATACTCAATAATGGGTGAAGGTGGGTGCCAGTATCACAAGGCAAACAGTCACCTCACACGTGTCAGCATGCAGAATATGTGTTACTCAAGACCATGCAGTGCAAGTGTAGATGGCCCTATTTAATGACATTATACATGGCTTTGATGCATGTGTGTAGTTGTTCAGTGATTGGCTACACCCTGGAACACAATGTGTACATGGACACAACATTTCTGTGCATGTATTATCAGCTCTGCAATGTCCTGTGCACCATCACTCACAGGTATACATACCATGGCTGCATGTGTTATCTGTGTGACACATAGATTGCCATGTATGATTACAGTGTCTGTGTCCATAGCAGATAATAGTGGGCACAGGTGTAGCACATGCATGCTATGTAAACACACAGAATGAGTGGTGCATGTAGACATGAAGGAATCCCAGTGCTCAACATGGCACTTGTACAGTGGTTATGGTGAGTGTGGGACATATTGCAGATATGTCGGTGCCAGCCATGACATGGCATGCTACTTGACTGCAACATTAAACACCACACATACCCAATGGTTGTCATGTGACCTATACACCCAATAGCATTCCAGGACATATATGTGACACTTTGTACAGATGGCGACTGCTGTCCATATTGTGTATACTGGCATATGTAAGCACACACACAGCATGCTATGCATATTGTGTATAGGTGCATATGTTTGCACACACACAAAATTGAGATGCAAAGCAATGACTGCTATGTGTAGTACTGTGGTCACTGTAAGTGGATGGGGTGTAGTACCATGTGCCATCATCATCATGCATCTTGTGGTCACTCATGGCTACTAATGTGTGACAGACCACCGCCTAGCATGCTGTACCTGAACTGCAGTGCCGTGGCTACGTTCACAATTACACAGCCACTTTGTACATGGGTGTGTGAGGTGCCCAATAGGGAGCATTGTCTAACACAACTGTGTTATGTGTTGAAGAGTGTTGCACAGCCCCATGATAGGCCTCTACCCCTGCGGTACATCATGTGTGTGTGGATGACATGTGGGATACTGAAGTGTGACCTTACAGTAGGTGTGTGGTAATGTCATATGTAGCATGTTTTTTCTGTACTGCGTATGATAAACGTGTTATGTTGTCTACAGCTGTAGCAACTATGCATATCCAATGTGCAGTACAGTGTTGCCACAACTGTGTCTGATGCTCTGTGTATTGCATGTCATTGAGGCAGCTACTGATATTACTGAGCTCTGCAACGTCTTACAGCAAACATGCATGGCATGCATTATGCGTAGGTGTGTTATGTGTACATGGCCTACACCTCACCTATGACATGCATATTTCATTACCAGCATTGCAGTTATACCACACTCACCAGCATGAATCGTCTGCCCTGCTGTCACACCAGAGAGACCTACGAGAATATGAGAGAGTTCATCAGTGGCCACAACTGTGGCATTGCTACAGTGGGTATGCTAAACTACAGTGGAACAACAGTCAACATTCACAGGTGTAGAGATAATATTCCAAATATCAGTATTGCATAACACTAGGCAGCACAACTGCTAAACACACAGTACACATCTCACGTAGACATAATCTAACAATACAGTTAACTGTAGTCTACAGATAGGGCATGTTACCTGCTCACTCCATGTGAACGTGCTGGGTGGCTCTGGCCTCCATGACAACACATGTCACAGGTTGTTGCTGCTCTTGTCCAGTTGTCACCACGCTTAGGAGCAGCTCCTCCACTCTGGTGATGGGGTGATGAATGGCCACCCCACCACCTGTGGCAAGCTGTTGTCTTTGGATATCAGATGCACACCGCCGGACATGTCGATTTAAATCACTGCAGTAATGGCGTACCTGCTCATATGCCCGGTTATGCATGCCCATGTCATTTACCTAACGAACAAGATCCTGCCACAGTGCAGTCCGCTTCTGCTGGTGCTGGCTGCTTCAGGAAAACAGCATTGTGTACTGCTGCACCAAGCTTTGGACAATTTCATCTTCCTCCACTGCTGTGTACAACAGGTTGTGTTGGTGGGCCATCTGGCTGAAAAAGATATGAACAATATGTGTGGGCGAGTCCTGTGGCACACTTTAAACCTTTAACCAAAGATATCACTTTACTGACATATATACCATCCATTTGTCTGTCAGGGGTTACACACATTCACTACCACTTATTGGTTCTCAGGCCACAACTGACTAACAGTGCCTGGCACACCCTGTATATCACAGCACTATACAACAATACCCAGCGCACTGTTTGTGACACAATGCACAACCTCGACACAGGGGTATATATCACGCCAATGCACGAACAGAGATGTCATCCATTGCAATGAATGTAAAGTACAGTTACAGTAGTACCAGTCAACCACCCTAGTCATTGATGCCATAGCCCTGCCTAACATATGTGTACAGTTGTTACTATAGGTGGCATACTGTTGTAACAGAGTATATATGTTGCTGGATACACACGTATACCCTGTAACTCACATATGATTGCAGCCATGGTACAGGCATAATTACACACACATCAGACAAACATACAACGCACCACTGTATGCCAACACAGACGAGAATTACCTGTGTACCATACAGTAGTGTGTGCCACTACTTACAAACCCTTATGCCTGAGTTTTGTCCTCTGTGCAGACTAGAGGACACACACAAGACAGTGTTTCCAAGCAATGTGAACACACACCATACTGTGCTGTTTAGGCCTACAGCTTCAGGTAGTACTACAGTTCCTATGGGAGTTGGATTCACCAGCAGTACCACTCACTAAGCATACATGTATTGCTTTAGCCTACAATGAGAAATCACAGTCATCAACAAGGAACTACGTCACATCGTATGCCATACTACTATGTCTGCCTAACAGTACAATACACATCTTTTCCTGGTGTCACAGCTAGGATAGACACTACCATGTCAGATACAACTTCACACTAACCTATCACACCTTTACAGACCTTGCACACATTCAGCATTACACTTATTCAACCTCACATAGCAGATATTGCATTGAGTACATGTGTGAGTGCATAGTGTCATAGGTAGGTTATATGCTATTGGCCCTAGGGCCTACAGCAGCATGGCCATATGCTACCCTGGCCTTTGACACACATGTATTTTGATTTCACTTGCCCCTGCCAACTAGAACCACAGAGGGGGTTCCTGGGGTGTATTACCAATCTCCCAAACAATCATCAGGGGTATTTATGACAACTGCTAATGAGGAGCCTTGTTTGCTATTGCTAGGTGGTCTATTCCAGTGTATGGCATATCTCTGAGATAGGAACCTATCCCTCCAGCATGTGCTGTTTAGTGAGCTGATGAGGTTTAGGGCCCTAGAGTGTGTAGCCCGGAGAGATTGTGATATGTTGCCATGGTGGTTGTCACCCAGCTATAGGTGTGACATACCTCTGTATGTCCGGCAGAGGTGACCTTTGTGTGGCCGGTATGCAATACAGTCTAGATGTGGTTTTGTGAGTCAGTCTGCATAGGGCATCTGTTTGCAGCCAGTATTACCCTTTGTGAGGTATGTCTGTGGCCTTTCCACCTGCTATAGTTGTCATGTGAGGTACATACCACACAGGGCATTGTGATGAGTAGAGGGGGACACTGACCTATATTTCCCTAGATGACACACCTGTTGTCATGACACATACCACACAGATTACAGGTCTAGTGTGGCACTGTCTTTATCAAAGAGGTGGCTACTGTCCACCTGTGTCCCATGTTCCCTTTTCACGCCTTCAGTGTTGGGTAGATCTCTACCTATGTGGTAGTTAATGGGTACAGTCTTTTGGAAAGGAGGAATGGCACTGCAGTATCAACACTTGTCTACAGTCCATACCTTGGTCACCACACACCTGTTGCAGTACATATGGCCCCATGTCTCTCTCTGTCTATATGTATATATATATATATATATATATATATATATATATATATATATATATATACATATCTATACACATACATGTACACATCCATTGCTGTACACATAGATGTACATATAGGCACATGTACAGTCCACCTTTCATGGTGGGGGTATCAGTTATGCGACAGTTGTGGGATGTACAGTTATGTGATTATATTGTATAGTGCTGTGCAGAATGCATGTGGGTGTCCTCGGCCCATGTAGCTTTAGCAGGCCTGACTGGTTGTAACACAGCAGATCTGACAAATCAATCCCACAGTGTTTAACCATCACATGACATATATCAGCACTGCATACTGTTTCCTATGCCACACACTACGACCTACATAGATATATGCACATAACAGCCTTCAATGACAGATATCTGTCCACCCTTCACTAACAGTTGCAGTATGTCCCCTGCCCTATGCACATATGCAGATACAGATAGATACAGACTGCTGCCACACATGGATGATTTGAAGTGTGTAGAGTACTCTTCAGGAACATCTACTACATGCCAACACATACATATGAGTTACATACCTTACCTTTGTATTTCCCTGCTCCGTCTGTTACAGTTTTGTAGGGTTTTTTTTTTTGGTTGGTTGTTTGTATTGGGTTTTCTCCCTCTGTTTCTGTTTCTGTCTCTGTTTCTCTCTCTGTTGTCTGTGTCTCTGTCTGTTTCTCTGTCTCACTCTCGCTCTCTATCTCCCTGTACCTGCAATGATATTATTGCATGTGTGGACAGCAGGTAGAGCCTGCTTTTTTAGGTATCTGCACTTGTGCATGTGACAGCCTCTGCACCACTTTCTGCCCATCATTCAGTAATTGCATGCAGGCTGCTGTGTGCTGATTGCATTACTCACTGTGATTGCAACCCACTGCTATAAAATGCTAGGTTAGGTAGGCGCGGCCTTTCAGATTTCCAAGGTGGGGCCCATGCTTGTTTGCTATGGACACCGTTGTGTCAGTCAGAAGGTTGGTATATGTCTCTTATCTGAAGCTAGGGTTGTAGCCAGTGAAATGCATGTCGTACTCAAACCTGAATGTTGCTGTTTCCAGTACACACTTCTCAATGTAGACATGTACTCACCCCTCCAAATGCTAACACAGGATACATGGGAGTATTACTTTCTTTCTGAATTAGACATTTAACTGTCATACAAATGTGGTTAGTGCACTGTATTCCTGTGGCACTTGCAGTGTTTGTGAACTGCTATACTATAATTATTACGTTACTCACCTCTGAACAGTTTGTGGTTTGTTTGTGTTGACACTAGCACATGCTGCTCAACACAACTGGACATGTTTCAATACTGTGTATGCCTACCTACACCCTGTTTTTTGCCTGAATACACAGGTGTGTTTTACCTTTGGGTAGGGGTGCAGAACTGCAAAGAGCATTTTTTATTATCATGTGAGGTTTATCTTGCTGAACATACAGGATTGCTGTGTGCCTGTTAGTCTATCAAGGCAAGTAGTCTGTCTGCGTAGCTCCCACCTGTGGACATATCCAGATGGTAGCTAGAGGTTAGCCTATTATACTTTGTCTGTGCACCACACCAGTCTTTTCAGCACTGGCACATTGGCATTGTCACAGTTGGTTGCTAGCAGTACATGGCTATATCCTGTGATATTTCTGTGTTGTACTCCTATATAAGGGCATGCTAGTGGAACTCCTTCCAAAGCTATTTGCAGAGTGTGTAACAGCAGTAATGCTGATATGCCTGTGTGTTTCTGCCTCTGCCAGGCCTCAGATACTCTCAGGTATATATTTTAACGCCCTCAATGAAAGGTGCATATACGTTAGATGCACCTGCAATATATTACAGATATATTGCAGTTGAGACTTTCTTGGGAATCAGAGCATATGTATACCTACACCTTTTCTGACATGCAAGCAGTGTCTACTCTCACCTATTGAGATTATTCATTACGTGTGATTCCACATTTGTCTGCCTAAAGTTAGTACTTTCTAGAGTGATTCAGTGGGGCACAGCTAACATTTCTTTACAAATCAGGGACATCCCTGTAAAGCAGTCACAGTTGGGGTGTCTGACCTCTGCCCTAATAAACTTTGCCAGTATTTATCCTGGTCTGATACTGTGTGGTGTTTGTAAGGTGCTACTGTAACATTATTCCCTGCTTGGATGGCTGGTTCTCTTTTTACAGTCATGTCATGCAATTCCACAACAACTGCTGGTAAAGACCCACAGAACAGGATTTGTGTTATACCATTCCTAATTTCCATTTACATTCCCTCATTGTAATGCATGATATATTTATGTCAATACCAAGTTATTTGTATATCTGCTGTGGCTTAGTGGGAATTCATGCAGTCTATGGTATCAATGGTCTGGGGTTTGAGACTGGCAGAGGTCTTTTCTTTTGCTGCTGAGCAGAACAAGGGCCCTTCCATAGAATGACTAAGGCTCTTTTAAGCAGCTGTAAGCGAGTTTGCGCGGATTTGCACAATGCTAAGTGATGCTTAGCTAAGGGCACACATGTGCAAACTCGCTTAAACCTGCTTACTACCGCTTAAAAGTGCTTACTCCTGCTAACCCCTGCGCTAATTTCTTTTAAAGAAAAAAAATGGGGAGATAGGAAAGTGGTGAAAAAGGGGGCACAAAGAGGAACAGATAGTAGGTAAACAAGCTCGGGATGTGTAGGACGGGTGTAGGGAAGGTCCATAGCTGCTCATTTCTTTACCAGCAACAGCTGTGCATATGCAATAAATTTGGAGTGAAATTTGAAACCTTCCACCTCTGGGAGAGGGGTGAGGACAACAAAGTATGTTGTATTGCCAATTATAATTATCAGTTTACATGTCCAGTGGACATGTGTGTGAAATGGGCAGCTATGTACGGGGCGTAATTTTTTTGTGGGTACAGGTTGCCCTTTTTTTTTTTTCAGGTGAGAGTGGAAAGTGAGGTAGAGGAAGTAGGTATGTTCGGGGAGTTAGGTTGGGGAGGTAAACAGACAAGACAGACAAGACGCATACAGGGCCAGTGTATGACACATGGGGTGGGTGAACACAATTGACGGGGACGGATGTTTGGAAATCCTAAGCCCATGAGCCCACAGATGGTAACAGTGGAACTGAGATCCCCACCCATGAGCAGTCACCACTGCACCTTCACAGCCCCGAGGGTGGCTGTGCTGGGGGCTGTGTAGGATGGGCAGGCTCACCCGTGAGATGCACCACTCTCGCCTCAAGCTGGCGTAGGGGATCAGCGACTGAACGCTGGATCTCCCTATGCACCAAAGCCCGGACCATTCAAAGGGTGACAGGTGGCCCTTCTCCACCCATGTTTGCACGGGGGACGAGCCCCATCCCCAGCAGCACTTCCACCTGAAGGTGGCACAGGACCAATGGAGAAGGGGAGCCCGGGCTGGGCACCGGACCTGCTGGTGCCAGGTGTCCTCGCCAGCTGAGGAGGGACAAGTGGGTCTGCTGGGACCAGCCTTCCCATATGTTCTGTGATTAGGTGTGTTTAATTACAACATAAACAACAGCATTCCGGATTAGTTGTAACAGCATGCAATAATATTCCCATTAACACAACACACCAAGGTTCCAACAGTTGAACAGCAAGCATAACACATGCATATATTGAACAACAGTCGCTATTCCAACAGCATGCAGGGATGTTTGGTAGCAACAGGCCACCATGATTGTGGTGTTTGAACAGGGCACATGCATCAACGTGAATGCAAATATTTATAGAACAATAGGACATATGTCCCAATAAATATTTAAGATTACACATACCCATTGAGGTGTGGAATTGCATGGTTTATGCACATACAGTAGGGTGTAGAAAAAATCCTCGATTAACATCTTATAATTACTTTTAGTGTACACTACATTCCTAGTGACTGCAAGTGTATATCCCCTACATGTATTATGACACTTGCCACCATGCATTAGGTTGTGTAATGGGTTTGGCTACTTCAATATATGCCTGACCCATATCTGACATACTAACTGTCCAAGATGCAGATGTTACTGCTACATATTCCTTGATTGCATTTATATTTCTTTATCTACATATCTGGATGTTTTCACATGACATTTTCACTTCAATTTGTACAGAACCCTGCATTTCTTGACACACACTCACGTTTCTGGGGAAAAAATTAACATGCTACTCATGTGCCAGATTTACTTATGCATGCCAGCCAGTAACTGACTGTTGAGGACTGTATATATGCTTCACAGCTACTAGCAATTCCATCACCCACTTTATATGGGACTGCACAACTCTGGGTTGCCAGCACTTTTTTAAAACAGTACTATTTGTATAATGCAAGGGTACAACAACATTTCAAACTAAGTGACACAGACACACTCAGGGTTTTAGACCTTTATTAATGACATTACACACTTTTCCACAGGCTCACTCCTTTATTTGTTATAACGGTGCATATGGAAGACATATTCAAGACATATTATACCTTTATTAATAGATTAGAACACTCTTTTTCAGGCTCACGCACTTATTTTATATGACAGTACCTGCAGAGATATTATTCCGGACATATGTTACCTTTCTTAATGGGTTACTACACTCTTTTTCTGGCTCTCTGACTTTTTTATCTGACAGTACATGCAGAGGACTTATTCAGGCCATTTATGGCTGTATTATTGGACTACAACACTTTATTTCATGCTCTCTCCCCTATTTTATATAACAATACATGCAGAATAATCACTAACCTGCCTGGTGGCACAGTCTATCTGCAGAGGCTTGCTGATTCTCAGCACGGTCACCTGCAGCTGTAAAGTAAATTAAGGGATATTGAGATATACCTATCTGTTATACAGAATTAATTAACAATTCCTACATACTGCATCCCACGGGCCACCTGTATCCATTAGTTTAGGTGGTCCTGCTTCCATCTCTTCAGGTCTGCATGGTGCTGATGGACCTGCTCACCAGTCCGAGGAACGCCTGTGACACTGGTGAGGTTATGAGCTAACCGGTTCCAAGCCTCTGCCTTGTACTCCATTCCTTGGAACTGGCCCTGCAGGAGTCTTGACTCATGACAGTGAACAAGGAGCCAAACCATGTATTTCGACTCCTCGATGCCCCAAAGTTGCGCTCGGAAGCATGTACCCTCTCCAGCACCAGCCATTCTAACTTCAGATGTGAGGTACAATCAATTATGGTGAGTATTCCCACCTATGGGGTTTAAATATGCCGCATTTCTCGCACGTTTTTGTGATTGGCCATTTTTGAAAATTCTCGGTTGACTGCAGACCTGCTTAGTAAATGTTAATCTACCATTACTAAGTATATGTATGTTAACAGTGGCTGTTTCTCCTAAGTTGTCATGGCTTAGTGGTTCTGTACTTTGATTATGATGCACAGAGTCCTGGGGTCGAACCTTGTCATTCATTTTATTTTCATACTGTCCAGACAGGCTAGGGGGTGTGGCTGCGTTTAAGCAACTTTGCTCTACGATGCTCCACTGTGCCCTACGATGCCCTGGTTGGTGCAGCGAGCATGTCCGCGCAAACACATTGCCCTTGTTAAAGCGCTATTTTGCTATGAGCACCTCTATTGCACTGGGTAAAGCACTCTTAAACTTTAGGCAACTCTATTGCGCTGGGTAAAGCACTATTAAACTATGGGCAACTCTATTGCGCTGGGTAAAGCGCTGCTTAACTGCAAGCAATTATATATCAGGATCCTTTAAAAATATAATATTTTGTTCACTGATACATTGGCCATTTCACTGCTTTTTACTGATATTTTAATCATATTTGTCAGGTATTATTCCATGTACTGATTTAAAACATAAATAAGAAGGGGAGTGGTGGGACTTGAACTGTGAATGCCTCTTCTTTGTGCGAATGCTCTAACATTACGCTATTGCTGTTTGGTGTGATTTGCATAAGCATTCTTTCTTATACTCTTCCATGTCGGAATTGTTAACTACAGCTAAGCAATGGGCACACCCGAGCACACACGCGCAAATACGGGCAGCTATTTTGGGAATTTAAAAAAAATAAAATTAATTTTTTACTTTTTATAACTGTGATGGGGGTTTACAATGTCAGGGAGTGTGGTGTTGGGTGCAAGGACATTTGAGCGGACTCACTCTTGTGTACTTTCATTTTACTTTTCCAAACCTTGCAGGGGCATGGACATTTAGACTGCTCGGCAGTCGGACACGCCCCCTGCTTTCCTACCCGGCCCGTGTAAGACTTACAGTTGAGTCAGTGTGCCCTCATGAATATTCATGGCATGCTGACATCATACCATTCAACTGCAGCCTCCGAGTAAGACTTATTAAGTCTTACACAGAGGATTCGTGAATCCGGGGGAATATATTACTCCATTGTTATTCTTTATTTTGGATCAAACATTGGTTTATGTGTGGATATGATATGGTACAACCACATAATCTTACATTTTAATACCTGAACTGTATGTCTGCTGAAGTTAATACTGACAATATGTATGTCTGTAAAGGCAGGAATTTAATCGTGGATATTTGTGTGTTGTATCCTTCTCTGTTTTATGTAACCTAGAAGTATGGCACCCAAGTATACTAATCCATCTAACTTCCTGTCTGTGATTTGGAGACTGACAAATTGTGCAAACATTTAGGTGCCATAATGCCTTTCTTCAGGAGAGAGGACGTGGCGATATGTCTGACAGAATGCCAAGTTAGAACTAGATAGTCAATAACATAAATGCTGTATGGGGCACAGCAGGCCTTACGATCAGGTGCGTCATAGGGCTACTGATATTATTTCATCAGCCGGGAGGTGACCAGCTACAGCTGACCATGAACAACTGGCTAAGGAGGGGCTGCTACAGAACCACCACTGACACTAAATGAAGAGTTCTTGTCCACTGTCAGAGATTCAGAGAGAGCTCTGTGGAAAGTGCACAACAACATGTGACTGATGTTGGTGCTGATGTTTCTGGGAGGACAAGTATGTGGTAGGAGGAGCTTCCATATAAGCTTACATATGTCAGTTTATAACATTTTATTGTATAGTGAATTATTGAAAAACAATAGTTCTCTCATTTTATTCTCATTAACTTTTTTGGTTGAACATATTGATAAATTTATACAGTTAACAACATTTTTGTTTAGGACACATGGGCTTTGGGTGGATGTGTTAGGCAAGATTCAGTTAATTGTTTTGTTAATGGATATATAGACAATAATTCTGTGCCCTGTGATACTGTAATTGTGGTGATTGTGTCCTCACCTTTTGGTTAACTTCTTCCAGGACCATCCTCACTAGAAGGTGTGGAGTCATCTGCACATGGTAAGCCAAACATTTTTATTTGATTATTGATGACCATTTGTCAGACATATGCATTTATCCATAGGGGTGAGGTAGATGTCATGAGTGTGTGTGTGTGTGTGTGTGTGTGTGTGTGTGTGTGTGTGTGTGTGTGTGTGTGTGTGTGTGTGTGTGTGTGTGTGTGTGTGTGTGTGTGTGTGTGTGTGTGCACTGATGTACCATCTGTGATAGTGGCATGAGTGTTAGTTTGGTATCATATAATTAACTGTAGTGTAGGCCTTAGTTTATTTCCTGTGTTTGTTGATTATTATCACAGGTGATCCTGACAGTGGAAGTGTAGGACTCTTACCACTTGATGTGAGAGCATCGGTAGACTCTGATAATGATGGTGGCCAGAAAGAGGCACAGTATGGGGTGCAGAGGTTGAATCTGACACTGATGCTGACATTCAGCCATCCCATGTATTTCCATTAGACACAGTTAAGTAGGCCTATGCATACCTATTCCAGTGAGCCCTAAGATATTGGACAGGTGGAGGGTGACACACTTGATCAGGATAGTGTGGTTACTGTAGTACCTGTTAACTCTAGCCATAGCCAAAGTGTAGGTGAGGTGTCATGCAAGGGGGGTGTTAGGCATGCTCATAGGAGGTCTGCTGTCCACCCTCCACCTGATCCTGGTGTGTCTTTACATGCCACTTAACATATGTTTAGGGCCATCATGGAGGTACAAACTCATTCTTGTAGGACCACCAAGGACTTGCTTAGAGTTGTAGATGTAGCACAGGCTGATGTGCATGGCTGCCTCTGCTGTGTTTCCAATTCAGTGGATCAGATGAATGACACAATGGAATGAACAGTGTCTGTGATGGAACATCTGCTAGGAGAGGGATGGCATGCAAGTGGACATAGGTCAAAATTATCATCTGATATTAGCCAATGTGGCCATGCCCATTCATGTTGCCTTAGTGGCATGACTTCCAGTGCTCCATCAGTGATTGAGGTGTCCATACTCAGACATGGTAGGCCATGGGGACATGGTCCTGGGCATAATCATGAGGAGAGATCATACATCAGATATAATTCACATTCAGGTAGCAGCAGTGCATCTGACCATAGGCATGGACATACCAGTGAAACTCCTGGCAGAGGCAGTTTTCACAGTCTGGGTGATGACAATGAACTGTCACCTCTACTATGCACAGCTCACACCTGTCCGACATACCAGGACACAGAGCTAGCACAGAGCTTGGCTGTGTTCTTTCAGACACTCACACATACATTTCACCTTGAGTTCCCATACAGAAACACATACTTAACAGTTACATGGGTCAATCATGAGGCTTACAGCTCATTTGATCCCAGTGGCCATATAACAGTTTATCAAAATTTCTGATTGTCTGTATTTCTTACTCACATGCTCTCACTACCTTTTGTGCCAGCCTAGGCCTCCTGCCGCTCAGCCCCCACCCCCACAATATGCAAATGATGATAACTGCACCATATCTTTGATTTTTTATCTTCTAGATTCAGGGATACATAAATCTTTTTTCTGATGCCCAGGATGCACAGCTGACTAAGTGCTTAATATATGTGTGCTTGTGATGCCTTTTTAAAATTCTACTGCTTTCTTACAAATTTTTGTAATGTCTGAATCTTTGATGCATGAGGTGTAATACTTGATAGAAAGCACATCTATTGACATGTCTTAGCTGTCAAATACTAATGTCATTATTGTAAAAATCACCCACCTTCTACTTAGTTACATTAGCAAGTAACCAAATGCCATTCATTTCTGTTCTTAGCCATTTATTTTCCTCTTCCATGTCCAGAAAACTTATCTTAGAAGTTCAGCAGTTACAAAAGTTTTAATTAGGAGCTGAGTCTGTGTGATGCTAGCAGTACACAGTCATTAAATGGATAAGTAAAGGTTGTGAGTGCTGTCTGGCATCAGTGTTACTGTATGCATGTGTACAGGATGAAGGGTTTACCCCATTAGGTGGTGAGCATGTGTGATATCCATTGCCTCTTGGCCAGGGTGAGGGCATTATTGTGCATGCCTACATTTATCTACACCCACAGCAGCTGGTGGTTCCCTCTCTGACTCCTCACTTGCGTTTGGCTGTGGTGACCTTGTCAGTGGTGGTGTGATGTGTGTCACTTCCCCTTGGTATTCCTGCTGCAGGTGTTTTCTCAGGACAATATGATGAAGGATGGCACAGACAGTGAAAATTTCAGTGCAAGTATGGGGATTGTACTGCAGGGCTCACCCAGATGTATTTAGGCACTGGAACCATGATTTCAGCAGCCCAAGCACACACTCTATGATATTTCTTGTTTGAGCATTTGCCTCATTATAGCATTCTTCAGATGGTGTGTGTGCATTTCTGATAGGCATCATCAGCCATGGCTTGAGTGCATCCCCTGCATCCCCCAGAAATAACCCTGTGGGATATCTTCCCTGGAAAACATCAACTAGAGTTGAGAGTTGTGCCATATTTGGGAGTTGTGATAACTGCCTGGGTTGCCAGCACACACATTCAGAATGATTCCCTCAGTGTTACACATGACCTGGCAGTCAATGGATTGGAAGCCCTTTCTGTATATGTACACCCTTTCCAGTTTCCCAACTGGTGCGTTGATTGCAATGTGCATGCAGTCTATGGCACCTAGGACTTCAGGCAAGTGTGCTACAGGGTAGAAATCCTAGTTGCAGTTATGTCCTTGGGTGTTTTGTGAAACTGCATGTAATCACTAGCATGTTGTAGCATGGCATTCAAGAACTGATATAGGATCCTGGATGCTGATGCCTGTGACACCCCCAGCATGTCTAGTGTTGGCCTCCGAAAGTTTTCTATAGCTAATATTCTAAGTGCCACACATACCTTAGTTTCCAGAGGTATTGGTTCCCCTCATTTGCCCTTGCCATCAGTTGTGGATGAAAAAGTTTGCAGAGTTCCTTTAGTGTGTCTCTATCCACCCAATAGCACTCTACAATTTCCACCTCATTCAGACCATGAAAAGATAAACTGGGTATTAACATCATGCTCCTGCTTGGCTGAGGTCTATTAATAGCAGCAGCAGCACAGACGTGGGCCTGTTGCACATACACATGAATAACAGCAACAGCAGCCCTAACATTCTTTCTATGTAAAGTAGTTGTTGTGGTTGTATTCCAATAAGTTTTGGAATTTACAGGTAACACCTGTACTAAGTCTGCACAATTGCTTTATAGCTTGTTGAATAGTTCTTCCATTTTGGATTGGTTGACTGGCATGCACTTCAGCTGCTTATGCTATAATTAGCATGCCACAATATGTGCCATGTTTGCTCGGCTCTGCATACTGTATAGAGCTGCTTTCTGATCACAAAATGGTGCACTATCATGTGCCCATCATGGTGGTTTTAACTCACAGTGTAAACTTTATTGAACTCATCATGAATCAATATGGCACACTTCAACATTGCAGTGTAAATTCAGGCTGATTAACATGTTAAGTATGCAAATTAGGCTAATTTATCTGCAAGTCTATGAATCATAGCATAACACAAATGTGTTATGAAGTACATTAGTATATTCCAGATTTTTAATGATTGTGAATGCACATGAGATGCTACATAAATGAGTTTGAGAAGGTGTGCACATGCTATGGATGTTTATGATCTCTGCAGCACTCTGCAGCAATGCCAGGCCGTTGATGGACACACTCTGCTTGCCCAAAACTAGCTAATATACAGATATACTGGTAAAATTCAAAATGGAGTCATCTGAATGTCAGGTTTCAGTGAATTTGAATGTTAATTCCTGGCCATCCAGGTCTGCATGTCACACCCTAAGAAGTGATACCTATGCAAAAGTCTAAGAAATACTTCCTCTCATTAGCATTGACATTTATTTCCCTACTACCTATTAATAGAAGAAAGAAGAAAAAATGAAGATAAAAATGATAGGTCACACGTGAATGCATAAAACCAAATACAGACATAAGAAAAAAATGTTATGAAGAAATATTACTGGCAGCACCTAATTGATTTAGATAAACTTATAAATGCTCACTTAGTAATTGTATTCTCCAGTAAGTGTTTGTCTTTACGAAAAAACCTGGTGTGACAAAGCATTTATGGTTACACTACACCTGTCAATGTTATCAATACCTGGTCAAATGATTATGTTTCTAAAAAAGGGTTTTGTCAGGTAATGTCACACCCAACAGGGAGTTGTTCTAACCCTGGTTAATATAGCCCTCACCATACTTTCCTCATTCTGGTTCTGGCTCTTCAAACAATGGTAGCATCTGTAAAGGCACAAGGCAGTGCTCCTGGCTGGTCTGAGAAAGAGACCATAATCATGCCCTACCTTCTGCATGACTCACACACAGAGAAGGTCCAGGTGTGCACAAGTACCAGTACTTGGAAAAAAAGGAATATCACCCCTGACAGGTATAACCCGCTCTGACACAGGTATGATGACTTGCAAAATTGTAGTGCTGACCAGCTGGCTGAGTGGGTTGATCCGGTTCAGGTGAGATGGCCAGAGTTCTACATTAAGTACAACTTTTAATCCATATATATAGCAGAACATATATATATATATATATATATATATATACACATGTATAGGTAAAATACAACAGGGAGTAGAAAAAAATTGTACAAGTACATGTACTTCAACAGTTAAATATCTTAACCTGTAAATATGTACTTGAGGTGACATTATTCTGACCTTCATTAAGAAAAATAAATAAATGCCATTTCATGTAATCAGACATCCATTTATTCATGACAGAAATAAAACATTACTATTACATATTAATAGGTTACAGTAATAAATGAAAATGTCAGTAAAGAATATGAAATTAGTAATCTGTCCAGGTAGCTCTGTAAATGTATTAGTAATGTTCAAATATCAGTATGCTGCCTACATATAATACAGTTAGAAATACAACTTGCAGTTACAGATTTAAAAATTCTGTAGTATTGCACTGAAAAAGTTGTAAGTCCTTTTCAAATTATTACAAGAAGATGTTTTTTGAAAGGTAGCTAAATATATGTAAAAAGAATTGCTGAACTTAATTCTTTGTTTATAAGTATTTCTTGCTGCACATACAACATGGCTGAAATGACATCACCACACAATAATTAGACTGACTGTTGGGGGAGGGGAGTGGGGATTTCTTTGCTTTAATGATAAGCAGCAAATACCCTTTCAGAGAACAAGCTGTTTTACTTCATTATTGAACATTAGTCAATGTTCTGCAGAAAAGGAAATTTACACTTCCTTGAATTGTTACATTTCTGCAACAGTAGCAATCTGACAGCATAAGACAGAAATCATTTAGTGAAATTTTATGTTCAAATGTTTTTAAGATCAATCAGAAATGCTCAAAGTAAAGCAAAACTATGTGAAATCAAAAGATCTTACAACAGAATATATTAAACATAATAAAAAGAAGGTGCACTCAATCATCTTATGTTCACATCTTTCTATGTGGAATGCTGTAACTTTGGAGATATAACATTTTCACTACATTATGACTATACTGGCTGTGCTTCAGCATTTTCAAACTCATCCAACAGTGATTTCTGATAATGTCCCAACTGCATTTGGAGCTTCACAGCTGCCAGTTAACTAGCTAGAACACTACCGGCATTTCCCAGGCTGCTGTCTAAAGCAGGAATCTTCCTGGGGTTGATGCCTTTGCCAGAAACAAAATGATAATAAATGTGGCTGGGGTAGATCTAACTTTGAAGTGAGATAAGCTTAATTTGGATGAAGCACCTAAAACTAGAATTTTTACCTGGAAGCTGTTAAAAAGGAAGAACACTGCTTGGGAACAGAAGAGAAGATTATGGAAATTCCTGGATAACAGAGGTCCACAAATGATATTAGAAGATAAGCAAAGAATTACAGAATTAAAAGGAATCAAAGAAAAGATAAGCAGGGAAAGGGAATAAGGATATATATTTTGAAATTTTTTCAGGATGTCTAAAGTTGGTGATCTGGTTATTGCAGGTAATATCCCAGCAAATGATTTCAGATGTTGGGATCTCAACAAAGGGTAAAAATGGTGCCTCCTGCTGAAGATTCTGGAGTATATGCATGCATATTATGTCCAGCTTTACTCAACAGAATTTAAGGGGATGAAGATCAGACCGATATACGGGACTTCAATAGCGCTTGGTTCTCTTGCTCATTTATCAGCTGAGGTACCTTCTCTGAGGACTCTGCATATCATCATTGTATCCATGCGGAGGTTATGCTGGGTGATCTAGTTTCCTCCTGCTCCATAACAACACATGGCAGGTGAATTACTATTCCTCCAAGATTGCTTTTAAGTGTAAGTGCCATGTCATAGTAACTGCAGGTGCATCCTGTAATAATTTAGCACCCTGTCAAGGATTAGTTCTCTTCCTTATAGCCAGTGAGTACAAAGATAAGCTCCAGTTGCCCTCTGACCCAGGTTAAGTAGGTATCCAGGAGAATGAATGAAAGAATTAGCAGTGCATTAAATGAAAGCTACCAATCCATAAACAAATGCATTCCAGTACTATTCTTAGTCTCATAACATGACAGGTAAACAAGGGCATCACTTTGTAATTCTTGGAAAAGATGACAATGTTGGAAAATTGAGACTTGATAATGTAAGTCCAGAAGACAAGAAATTTAAAGTGGGATTTAATGGAAATAACAATGAATTGTGAAAAATTCTTTCACGTTAAAAGTGCTTTTTGGGGGGGGGGGGCAAGTTCTAAAATCCCCAGTGGCGCTGTACCCACACACTTTGGAAATTTAAAGGTACTAATTCTGATATTGCTATATGACATAGAAAAATTAATTATCCAACTTACAATAGTTTTGAACTTAATATACTATTATGGTAAATGCACTTAAACTTTTTCAGTTCAAATTATTGCAGTTATAATCCTCAAACTTATGACAGAAACACAAAAGGAAAATATTACCATGAAAGGGATAACAGAGAAAAGTCTGTCAATCTTCCAGTGTGTAGATCTTCATAAATGTTGACATTTTTAAATATTTGCTCTGCCCACAAGAATAGTATACAGTAAGTTATTGACATGCTAGAACAATACAGTGTTGAGAACTGAGAGTATGGTTTCTTGGTAAGGAGAATGGAAATTATACCATGACCCCCCAAAAACGTGCACGCTGATTGGCCAGCGTGCACATTGTAAATTGAGTTATACTAATGGAAAAAGGTCCGGTCGCCCGGACTTTTTTCCATTAGTATAACTCTACTTTTAAAACACTGTCTCGCTATGTTATATGGGTTTAACATAGCGAGACAGCTTTAAAATAATCAATGGAGATCTCCGTTGCTTATTTTAAAGCTGTCTTGCTATGCTAAACCCATTTAACATAGCAAGACAGGTTTTAAAGCAATGGAGAAAGCAAGATCTCCGTTGCTTTTTTACTTTCGCTATGTTAAATGGGTTTAACATAGCGAGTTTTAAAATAAGCAACGGACATCTCCGTTGCTTATTTTAAAACTGTCTCGCTATGTTAAACCCATTTAACATAGCAAAAACAGTAAAGAAAAGCAACAGAGATCTTGCTTTCTCCATTGCTTTTGCCCACAGCTCTGATGTACTGCACAGGCGCGCAGTACATCAGAACTGCCGCGGATGCCAGACATCTGCGGAAGGGCAGTAAACAGGCATTATACTATGCCATTATTTAAGAAAAGTAATAGTTTCTTTTCTTAAATAATGTCATGGTATAATAGCAATAACCCACTTCTGGGTGTGGGTAATGCTGTATTTACCCACGGTTGGCTTTGTTTGGTCCCTCGGGCTTCGCCCTCGGACCAAACCACGCCAACCATGGGTAAATCCAGCATTACCCACACCCAGGCGTGGGTTATTGCTATAATAATGACTATTTTTGTTTTATTGTTCTTTGAATCCACTGATAAAACTCTTGTGCTAAAATTTAAATATGATAAATATGTGAATATTTCTAATACCTTTACTACGCATGTTTTGTCAATGAAAGGCTTGCCTTGGCAAATCACATTTATAACCTATATTGTAATAGACTAGTTTAGTCTAGTGTTAAACTAGATTTCTTTTATAAAGAATGTATGTTTTGTTCATTAGAAGTGGCAGCTCTAAACTGATGCCAGGGTTTTTTTTTCTTGTTAGTAATAGCAGTTGATAAATTATTCTCTGCAGTGTTTTTTATTTTAGAAGCAGTCACTAGTAAGAAAAATAATACATCAGTATCTGACAGACAAAATGTGTAATCTGTACATACTGTTCAGAACATAATCTGACTTCCTATGAGACTGTATTGCTGAAGGCAACAAGAAGGAATTGATAATTGCCAAAGATACAGGAAAAACAACAAACCTAGTGCTCAGTGTTAAGAAGGTTGGACCCACTGAAGCCCTTCTGGGACTGATATCAGAACATTATATATTACAGCACATGATCTGCTTTGTGTGGCATAGCAGTATCTCAGCTATGCCTGTTTGAGTTCTGTGTAGATTCAATGAAGAAATACAGTCATCATCATCTTCATCACCATGAAAAGAAGAAGAAGCAATAATGTATCATAACAAAACATTTGGTTAGTAAATGCTCTGTAAAATGTTTGTTTGACCAGTACTTTTAACTTGTATTGATGGCAACCCAATTGTATCTGAAGTATTTAATATTGCAAAGACTATATTGATTTAAGTAGGAAGGACTAAAGCAGATATAATATTTGATGTTTAATTACATTCATCTTCAATGGTAGCATTAAGTTCTGCATTTATTATACTGCTTTTATTTAGTCTAAATTGTGATATCCTGAATCATATCTGCAATGAAAATGATATATGCATGAAATGTATTTCAATATAGCACTACACTGTCAATCACAACTGACTGAACTGGAGTTCACAAACAGCTGAACAGAACACTGTCAATAGAATTATGTTTATCTGGGGTAAAAAGTCAAATGTTCTACAATGTTAGTTGTTAGCACATTGCCAAAGTTCAATAAATGCCCATTTGGACAGATATAAATGCTTTTTATGAGTTAGAAAATTAAGAATGTCAATGTTGTTATATACATATGCCTAAATAAGTGATGCAACAGCTTTAATATATTAATCCCACTGCAAGACATATTTTTAGCTCTGTGCTATGTATGGCAGTAAGGTATTAAAATCTCCAGTAGCAATGATTATGTAGATGGGCATGACTTTGCTTAACAGGAGTGTTGATCTCATAAGTGGCTTTAATTTGGAGTTTTTATCCAGTCATATTTCTTTCCTCTAGTTTTGATTAATGATCCATAACCTGCTGAATGTTATACAGCTGTTATTAATTTCCTGCATTCACTAAAATGCCATTATTTCTGCATTACAGATCATTTACACTGATTAATTGACTATGCTGCCTATAAACTTATTTGATTCCATTGACTTGTCATTAAGAGAAACGTCCATGCTATGTCAATTATGTACCCAACAACAAAATTATAAATGATTTTAAAATCCAAACTCAGCTGTTAATAAATTAAATTGTCACATTATGGCAAATAAGAAGTAATAGATTTTCTTATACACTGAATCTAAGGTTTGTAGTTCTGTGGAAATCTCTGCATCTCGGAGGTAGTAAACTAAACATGGAAGTAACATTTCCATAATTAAAAGCAACAGATTGACTGACTGGCTTTAAATCTGAGCAAAGTACTTGAAGTTTTTCTCATCATGGTATATGATGCTGAATTATATTGATTTATGTAGGAAGTACTAAAGTAGATATAATATTTTATGTTTAATTACATTCATCTGTCCTTGTTCATACTACAAGATACTGCAGCACAAGGGGAAATGCAGATTTCTGTGTCTGCAGCTCATTGTAAACACTCACGGGTCTAGGCTTTGATCCTTTTGTGCTAATTCAACAGACGATTCTTTCTGCTTGACTCTGATATGCATTATTTTTGCATATTTTTCATCATGTGGTGCTATGTTGAAAAAAAATATAACTGTGCACATGGTAAAGAAAAAAAAAAAAAAAGCCCAGACATAGAAAAAACAGCTACTGGCCCACTATCAGTAACAGAAAATGGACATTTTCATTTTTAAGTGCATTTTACATACATATAACATTTGTATACATTCTGGAATTTATACTGATAATGATATAATCCTCTTTAGCATAAATATAAAAATTGGACTTCTTCATAAGTAAAGCATCCCTCCAAGACTTTATCAATGGAAATTATGAAACAATAAATGACAAACCTATGAAAGCAGACTGAAATACTATCAGAGTGCCAAATATTTCTAAAAAGGATACTGAAGATGAACCCTATGATATTACTTCTCCAGTAATGAACACAGTCTAGTAAGACACAAATGAACAGGCAAGTAAAAATAAAAAAGGGGTTGGAGTATTTATATCACTTAATAAGACAACTAACTAGATTTGTAAAATTATACTAGTTATAAAATAAATCTATATTAAATAAAGAACAAAGACTACTTACTTTCTTATCAAATTTGTCAGAACTAAGAATGAATGCAACTTGGCCTCAAAGACTGAAATAATAGCTAAGTAAAACTACATTGTAATAATGATTACATGATAGTGAATATAAATAATATGTCAGTATAAAAATAGAATTAAATAATATTAAATATTAAATGATTGATATTAAAACTTATAATAATATTACATATCAACATAATAAGAGCAACAGGTATTATGTAATTGCATCAGAAAATCGAAAGTAAAAATGAGATTTCAACATGCTATAAATAAACATGTTTGGCAATTTTATGAAGAAGATCAAGACTGGGAGTTACTAACAAGCTTCATCCTGTAGTCCAGAGATGGATTTCGTCTGCCTCCCTTTGCATATTGAATGACTATGAGAAAATCACTTTAAGCATACAATGCTCTAAAGTTATCCTTGAAAAGAGGCCTATACAGCATTGAGAAAAATGTGACTAAGGCATAACCTTTTAGCATGAGAAATCTGTACCGAAAATTAATGGGAATACTAATATCTAACATTAGGGACAGATTTTAAATGCTGCTCGTATTAACTTTTTTTTCTGCAGGAAATGGAATCTGAAACTCAAATGTCTGTCATTATATAGTGGCTTTCAGTCTTCATAGATTGGTCAGTAAACCACATACAGTATTTTAAGATAAACAAAGCAATATAAGGCAAAAGTCTGGACATTCTGTGAAAATCCCTGTCAATGAAGTTAATTGTTAGCATGTGCCTACATCTCACATGTATGGTAACAGGCTCTAATGATTTAATTCAAAAATAGAAGGCCACAGCAGACCCAAACATTCAGATTTTTGAAAAGTACAAAGGATTTTTTTACTAGAAAAGTTATAGGGTTGAAAACATAAGCTATTCAGAATGTCTTCAGGAGCTATCATTGTATTATGTTTCTTGTAGCTCATTAACAAGTGACTTCACCCTGGTCTAGATAACATTGCATGATTACTTCTATTTGAAAGTCTAAGCCTGGAATATACCATCTGGGGAATTATGACTAGATTAAGGGACCTAATATAGTAGATTATAATTGGGTTTCCAATCATAACCAACTTGTTATATGTTGGAGATATGGCTAACACAACATTTACCTTCAGCGTAGAGCAAAGCAAAGCTTGTCATAAGAATCTTGACATCCATATCTAGAATACATAACAAGTAGTTATGACTGGAAAACTGTGATGACAATTCTTTGCAGTGCATGAAGCTTCAGCCACTCTATTTAGTACTAGTTACACAGAAACAAAAGTGTGGGGATATGAGGTAAAACACTTAGCACTGCTACACAGCCAGCAGCCAGAAGTTAAGTGCACATCTTACAGTCTAACACCCTTAAAAGCTCTTAAACACTTCTGTCTAAATTTTTTTGTGTATCAGCATGAAAAGTTTTAAAACTTTTAAAGCTGTTACCATTTCCCAGTACTGTTCCATTGTAGAAGTTCTAGCACTGGACAAGAGCATGGCAGTTCTGAAATGTGTATCATATAGAGGATTGTGATCAGATCACCAATCGTAACCTGCTTATTATGTGTTCCAGAAATAGATGCCAAGACATTTACCTCAAGAGAAAATTCTTTGTAGTGCATACAGCTTTATCTGTGCCATCTGCTAATAGTTACAGGGGAAAAAAGGGTATTTACTTACAATCACAACCATTATCAGCATTCAAGGCATTCTTGGCAACATTCCATTCTCAGTGAACTAATGTGATGCCGAGAATCCCGTGAATGCTGAGAATATGTGGTTGTGATAATACATTAACCATACTCTTTTAAACTGTCCTTGTATGCAATCGTGGTGTTATTTTTTCAGCGTGGTTGCATTAAAAAAAAAGTATTATCGAACCACGCTGAAAACATAAGCAGAAGACACATTTGTTTTTTTTTTGTTTTTTTTTAAGAAAGTATAATCATAACCACGCTTGGCAACCCTTTCTGGGTTGGCTGTTATGCACCCACACTTCCCCTTGGAAAACAGTGCCACAGAAGAGCTTGCCTGAATATATTTTTGGGGAAAAAAGTCAACTTTTTCTGTTATCAGCTTTAGTTCTGCAATATTTTCCAATGCAATCATATTAGATTAGATGACCTGCTTGAGATCTGTGTCCTCACAGCCATGCTAAATATGTATGTGTACTAACTCTTAGACTGCTATACTTCAAAACAGGCGGGAATACTCCAAGGTCGTAAAACAACGTCAGGTGTAGCATACATATCTCCACATTATCACCAAACCAGACACAGTCATTCCGGTAGCTGTAAGTATACTTTAGATGCTTTAGAATATGAACATGAACATGCTAGATGGCCGTAGAGAAAGCTGACAATGTGTAGTTGCGATAATACGTAAGTACCAGTAAAGCACTAAATGTTATGTCAGCTTTCAATGCTGTAAAGCACTTAGGGAGAAAGATGGCAATATAACACAGTCTCTTGTTTTTACACTCACCTTGCCATGCCTCAAAACTATCCAGATTTTCACAGAACATCCAGATGTTTGCCTCATATCTGTTCCTCATAAAATTTTTGGTTATCAGGCAACTCTATAAGGATTGAAGTCACTAAATAATGGCATACACTTGACTTTCATACGTTGTATTCTTCAAAAAATGCAATTAAATAATCCTCCTGTTATTCTAATTACTGTCTGAGTTTATAACAAGAAGTCAGGGACATGTTATCAATATGGACAGCTGTCTTTGTTAGTCAGTACTGGCAGATATGACTGCATGTCACAAGACATGACCTTAACATGCAGGAGGTGTTTATTATTATTTGTAAAGATGGGTCTCGCGCCATAGAAGCACTTAACTGATTTGTCTGATCATAATCACCTCATTCCATGTACTACAATAACTTGTTATACACTTCTTTGATGACAGAGAGATGCATAACAAAGTTATCTTTCTCCTGAATCTGGAGTGTAATCAGCAAATGGCATATACCAAATTTAAAAGAATGACAACAATATTACAAGTAACAAAATCATTACACAACAGTTTCAAAGTTTGTGGAATAAGCTTCACCTTCCTAGTGCAGACCTGGGGAGAAACAAAAGTACAGTAGCAAATCAATAAATAAAATAAAATCACCCAGATACTTGCAGATTGCAGACTGCCTCACTGGTAAAGAAATGCCTTCTGCTGCTTACTGAAATATGACACAGTGGTTAGACTAAAGTTCTTTCAGGAACTGAGTTTCATACTATATATATATATATATATATATATATATATATATATATATATACTGTTGATTAGGATGCCTTACAGGACTATAATGTTCTAGAGCTGTGTTTGATGGTTAATTTGATGAACAAACTTTACATAGAAGAATATGCAACTGATTAATGAAGACGATGTAATTATGTTCCATTAAGACACAACTTTGAAAATCCTGTATATTTTATTCTGAGCCATCTATAGTCTTTGCAAGCTGTAGCTGGAAGATGACATGGGTACCACAAAGCACATTTTGAGCCAATCAAACACTTAAGTATCTGCAAGCTTGTTTTGCCTCAAGACACCACATCTGGTTCACTGATCTCCCTCGCAGTTTTGTGCATGCTGAGGCATTATTAAATCTCACACAGAAGCATTTTTCTGTTGGTGAAACTGACTTTAAATCAAGTTTTTGTAAACATAGGGACAGATGAGACAGATTCTTTATAGTCTGCTGCTTATTCTGAGGACTGTAAATAAACTTGGCATAAATGTTTAGTAAGATTGCAAGAAAAATATGAAATGCAAATATGTGGCTGGACCAATAATTGACATTTTTGAGTAGCATGACATCTACAAAACCTAAAATGTATGTTCTGGAAAATGTATAAATAGTGAATTATTTTTTTCAGTGAATATGCAAAAATATATCAAAAATATAATTTGTTTGCTATAAAATAGTCCAGCTGCAGCTAAATAGCTAAAAGTAAGATAAAAAAACTCTCCTTAGTGTCCAAGTGAGCCCAATGTGTTAAGTGTTAAAAAATTAACTAACCAATCAGCAACAAACATGGGCAGAACCGTCAGACATCAAAGCTTTAATAATAAAATGCAGATTAAAACAGCAAAGCTTTCAGGTAGAAGTACTCTTTATCAATGCTACAACACACTTACAACTGCAATAAGACTATATATACACTAAAACTAATTGCCAGCTATTAACAATTAAGTAATTAGAAAAGAGAAAATTACTTAAAGTAACAAAGCGCCCCTAGCTATATATATAAAAAAGAAAATCATAAAAAATTCATAAAAAATCCCTCCTCTATTTCAGAACAGGTTTAATACTAGTTTTGGCATTCACTCCAGGTGGTTTATCTGCCCTAAAGTAATTAATCCACCTGTATTCCGTCATTTCTGTTGTAATATCCATATCACCACCTCTAACATTAGCATATAATTTCTGTACAACTCTAAATTTAAAGGTATGGTCACTACCTTCAGTCATAGAATGTTTAGACAATGCATTACTATCTACTTTCCTTTTTATTTGAGAAAGGTATGACTGTATTTTGATTATTTTTTCCAATATAGAAATATTCTCAATTTATACAGTTAGTCATGGGCACTTTGTTACTTTAAGTAATGTTCTCTTTTCCAATTAGTTAATTGTTAATAGCTGGCAATTAGTTTTTATATATATATATATATATATATATATATATATATATATATATATATATATATATGTATATATAGTCTTATTGCAGTTGTAAGTGTGTTGTAGAATTGATAAAGAGTACTTCTACTCAAAAGCTTTGCTGTTTTAATTAGCATTTTACTATTAAAGCTTTGATGTCTGATGATTGTGCCCATGTTTTTTGCTGATTGGTTAAAAAGCTAAAAGTAAACTTGAAAGTGCAACACTGTAATCTTTTTATATGCACATGTACACACTCACACACACAAGCACACACATGCACACAGTTACATGTACTCACATATACACATACACGTGTATGAATGAATGCACACACATGTATGCACTCACACATGAACATATGCCCCCCCCCCCCCCCCACACACACACACACACACACACACACACACACACACGCACACATTCTTTCTTTCTTGCTTTCTTTCTTTCTTTCTTTCTTTCTTTCTTTCTTTCTTTCTTTCTCTCTCTCTGTTTCAACACCATACCGGACTTAGTTCCAAGAATGGCCATTGGATCAGCTATATTTTGTGTTATGAGCCTACAGACAGAAACAACTTAGGATCTAGTTCCATTTGTCCAGTTAATGCTTGCTTGTCAACCACTAGACCTCACATTTGCAATTGTCATGTTACATGTACTCTACCTGCCATGGGCTCTGAATTCTGATATTGTATACTGGACTGGGTACTTTTTTCTAATTAGAAATACCTAGGTAGTATTTAGCTGACTTGACATACCTTTTTGCATCTTACGTAACCTACCTGTTATAACTGGTTATTTTCTGTTTTCCTATGCAAGTACCTATCCACCTTTATAAGTAACTCTTAAATAGTTTTGCCCAGCTCTCCTCTTAGCAAATAGTTATCTTGATTTGAGTTCAATGACTGTTGTTGATTATTAGTTCAATTATATTTTAATTGATATTAGGTCATTTAGTATGGTGTGGTGTAATAACTAGCTGTTTGTATCAATCTCTGACCTAACAAAATGTATTTGCTATAAACTACCATCAATTTATTTCATATTCTTTGCCTTCCCAGAAATGTTTTAATGTAATAGTTTATTCACATTATAATCGCTATGAAAAGTTAGCTCTGTTGGAAGTCTGAATCTATAATTCTGTTCTTCGTTTGCTCAGTCTGGAGCTTAGCTGGATGTGAATTTTGCAGACCCATGCCAAGAGCAACAGGGCAGTATTCCTAAATGTTCTTAAGAACAAGCTTCACTATCCTCAGTGGTTATACTGATAAGCAATTATACTCCTTTTGTGTTTAATTTGTATGGTGCTAGTGGCATAAATCAAGAGATTATACATGTTGTGGCCATATGTTTTTTGTGGCATTGGCTAGGATTTTGTATGCAAGCAGCAGCAGTGAATTTTCAGCTGTAGGAATGAAGGTGATCTCTAGACTGTTTCCGTATTACAAGTAGAAGGATGATTCTGACAGCATTATTTGGGCATCTGAACATGTATGCCATCAAAACCAAACTGATCTCAGGTAGTGGATGAGATTTTAATCCATTCTGTGCATAGGTTCATAGGTGTGTACTAGGCTAATGGCCCTGAAGCCTTTACAAGCCTAGCCCATAGAAGTGTCCTGGCATTGTGCCACCCGACGTTAGTTCCCAGTGCCTCTATCAAGTAGAGCCACTGGAGTGATCCCACGGCTGAACTTTCTATTACCCATCCACTCATCATGATTTCTCTTGAAGAGGGACAGCAAGGTACTGTGCTTGACATGTATGGGAAGTCTATTCCAGAGCATGGGCTGTCTCTGGGTGAGGAACCTGTCCCTCCAGCATGTTCTCCTGATTGTGGTAAAGAGGTTGAGGTCTCTGGAGCATGTGGTGCGGAGGGATTGGGATTTCTTTAGATGTAGCATTTCTAACAGAGCTGGGTCAGACATGGCTTTATATGTCAAGCAGAGATTGCCTCTAAGTAGGCGATATGAGACAGAGAATAGTTGGAGTTTGTTTTTAGTCTGTCTGTGTAGGACATGTGCTTAATGCCTAGGATCCTCTTCATGAGGTACTTCTGTCTCCTCTCCAGCTGTTGCAGGTAACTAGTGAGGTACATGCCAAATGGGTCATTATACTTGATGACTGGTCTAATGAGGGAAGAGAAGACAGAGATGATGACCTCTTTCTTCCTGGATGCAAAACCCTTGTTAATGAGATGTGCCACATAGAAGGACTTTCTGACCACAGTGGCAATGTGCTGGTCAAAGGAGAGGTTGTCAACCTGCATCCCCAGTAATGCCTTCAGTATTCAGTGTGTCTTGGACAGATTGAGGTAGCTGTATGCACTGCCTTACCTTCATCCATAGCCCTGGTGGCTGACTCAAAGAAGTCAGCCAGGTTGAGCAGGCATGATCTCCCTTTCACAAAGCCAAATTGCATGGGGTCTAGAGTTTGGAGATTTCCTATATCTTTGTTGATCAGGTCCATGACGATGCATTCCATAGCTTTACATATCAAACTTGTCAGGCTAATGGGACAATAATTTCCAGGGTCTGTAGTCGCTCCCCCTTTATGGAGAGGGATGACTGTAGCAGTGCACTATTTGGTAGGGACAAAGCCTGAGGTGAGGCTGTGACTGAACAGGGAACACAGATGTGGTGCCAGATCACTTTGTAGTACATGTTCAACACAGCCAGTGATATTATCAGATCCCATGGAAGCTGTATTCTTGGCCTTGAACAATGCAGCTTTAACCTGCGCTGCAGTAATACTGGGTGCCTGGCATTCTTCCTGTATTGTGATTGGTCCTTTGGAGGGGGAAGAGGGGTAAAGTTGGCACTGAATCTGTCAGCCAGTATGTTGGCAATATCTGTTGGCTCAGAATAGGAGGTACCACTGTTCAGTAACTCAGAGCAAATCTGGGTATTGCTGTGGAGGTTCTTGATATAACTGTAGAAGGCTTTGTGATTGTTTTTAGTGGCTGCTGCAATTCTGCCTTCATAGCTGGCTTTAGAGGATTTGATGAGGGATCTCAACTTTTTGTTCAAGCTAATAAGAGAGTTTTTCCAGTCTTGGGACTTCAACTTTTTCTGCAAGAGTTTCTTTCTTCTGTTATCGTGTTTATTAATGGCAAGGGACCACCAGATTGGCTTTCTTATTTTTGAGGAGAGCGTCTTGGTTCTGTTGGGTATGGCTAGTTCCATGCATTTATGTATATGTTTGTACACTGCATTGGTGTATGATTTAGCAGTCATGTAGCTATTTTCCATTAGCATGGGTGCTGTGAAGTTAGCCACCTCTGTTTTTAGGAGTCCAAAGTCAGCTTTGGAGAAGTTTTTCAAGGTGGTTACCTTTGCTGGGGTTGTGTGTGAGATGTGGATTTCTGTGGTGATTAGTTCATGGTCAGATCTGACCTGGGAGTGATTGACTATTGGCGTAGAGCAACGGTCACCCATGTTAGTAATAACCAGGTCAAGGATGTTGCTTCATCTAGTGTGGGTTCAGAATTAGCTGGTCCAGGGCACTGGAATTGATGAATTCAAGGAAGCACTGGGCCAGTATATTGGTGCTTGAGTAGTTTTCCCAGTTGATGGAGGGGTAGTTAAAGTCTCCTAGTAAGAGAGTGTTGGGTTGGACCTTGATATATTTCAGGGTGCTTAGGAACGTGGAGTGAGAGTCTAGGGACATGGTTGGGGACCTATAGAAGGCTATGACCTGGATCACCATCTTACCAAATGTTATTTGTACCTGAAGTATCTCAGATGTATTATGCTGGACTACTAGTCTGCAGGTGTGCATATCCTTCATGAATATGGAGACACCACCACCTTTGGAGCTTCGGTCCATGTTTCGTGGCTGAAAGGTGTGGAATGAGTTATAGCCTGGTAGTGCAGGGGTGCTTTCTGCCAGTTTAAACCAGGTCTCCATTACAGCATAAATGCTGATGTTCTCCATTTTGAGGAGTGCTTCGAGAGAGTGCATCTTGAAATTTAGACTTCTAGCATTGAGCAGCATGACCCTCAGATTGCATTTATTTATAGTTATCACAGTGGTAATTTGGTCTTTGGAACATCACCTAAAAAGGGCACTATAGGGGTGGGAAAAGCCTTAGGCAGTACCCGGCAACCCAGTGGTGACATATGCAGGCCATCTCTGGCCAAGTATTGAAGTCTATCAATCATGTCATCCCAAGCAGATAGATACTGGATCCCCTTAGAATGATACCAGAAACTTAGAGAATTGTAGAAGTCAATCATTTTTTGTTTGTACTGTGGTATCATTCTGGGTGATGGTAGGATACTGCTGCTCAGAGCTAGTGTCATACCTGCCTGGGTCACATAATCCAAGAGCTCTACCATGTCTCTTTTCATGTAGTCCAGGGAAGTGCATCTCAGGTCATTTACTCCCACATGGAAAATGACAGAGTCATACTTGTGGAGTGACCTGAGTGCGTGTGTTATGTGTCAGATTCTGGCACCTAATAAACAGCTGACTGTTACATTCTCCTTTTTCAACCTAGTGAGTGGGACATCTGTCTGTCTCACTACTGAGTCACCTATGATTAGTTTATTGAGCAAGGTGTTTAGCCTTAGGGGCTTAGGTTGAGGGGCGGACTGTGGAGGTGAGCTGTGTGTCCTGTGGTTGGTGCTGTGTTGTGGTGGTCGAGTGTGTGTCTGTCTTGGAGGTCTCTGATATTAGGGTACATTTCTATTGAGAGTCTCCACAAAGGTGGGTGTGTGGTTTGTGGTGTGTGGAGGTCTCTGATATTAGGGTAAATTTCTATTGAGAGTCTCCACAAAGGTGGGTGTGTGGTTTGTGTTTTTATGTGAGAGCTGTGATAGTGGGTGTTCTGGAGGGCTATGTGTTCCATGTGGTGTGGTGCAGGTGTTGACCTTTTCCTCTTGACCAGCTAGTCCAGTCTTGGTTGTAGAGTGCATAGCTTCCAATTTAGTGATATAAGTGCATATTTCACAAGTCTGGGTGTTGGGAGGTAAGAGGAGAGGGCTGCCTGTGTACATGAGGCAGCTACTACACTGCCTCAGAATGCCCAAGTGCACCAGGTTTATAGGAGAAAGTACAGGGAACTGCCCTTTAATCATGCCAGGAGGGGTGGTCATAACTACTAAGTAATGGAGCTATTTCCATGAAGAATGACTAGTGCTGATGGCACTTAGGTGTTCTACAATAATTGCTACAAAAACCTGTGTAAGTGCAAAGTGATTAGGCTATTTGACATGCAAGAGAGAAAGAACTAGCAATATCTAAGGGAAAAACTGAAGAGCAGACTTTCTGTCACCAGTAATAGTTTACCTCAGCTTGGCACCACTGTGCGGAGCTTAAATAAGCACAAACCCACGCAAATATGGGGTTTTAAACCAGAAAGTTAAAAGGGATGGAAAAACTGCTAAATGGCCAATAAACTACAATTTCTGGGCCAGAAACCACTCCTCTTGTGGTAGATAATCTACCTAGTGCTTACCACTCCAACTGATAAGCTAGAAGGCTTCCCACCAACAGAGAAAGGCTTGGGGGGGCTCAGAAGCTTACAAACAGTCCTGCATACAGGAAATCTGTATCTGGAATAGAGTAGTTACAGGAAAGGTGGAAAGAAAAAAGTGCAAATACAGGTTTTTAAACCAGAAAATTGAAAGAGATGGGAAAACTGCCCAAACAGCCAATAAACTTCAATTTCTGGGCCAGAAACCACTCCTCTTGTGGTAGGTAGGCTACCTAGTGCTTATCACTCTCACTGATAAGCTAGAAGGCTTCCCTCCAACACAGAAAGGCTTGAAGATCTCAGAAGCTTACAAACAGTCAGGGATACAGCAAATCTGTTTCTGGACTAGACTAGCTGCAGGAAAGGCAGGAAACAAGCTTCGACTTTTTTTATAAAAAAGCAGCTAAAACAGCACTAAAAAATTCAAATGCAGTGCAAGCTACCACACTTGAGTGTGTAGCAATATTAAAGCAAATATAGTTTAACTAAATGCAATTTAATTGAAACATCACTAAAAACAAGTGCAGAAAGCAGTAAATTAGGAACAAATCAAGATGAAGGCACTTAGAGTATCAAAAAACAATGCCAGGAAATATATAAATAATTCAGTCAAACAAAAATTATGACAGTGCAGAACTCTGAACAGTTAAAAAGTGCCAGAAAGATACTTATCCACTCTATATTTCCAGATTGTTTGAAAGCACACTGAGTCAGAACACAAGGAGATTCTAGCAATAGTAGATTTTAGCAAAGTGTTTTTTTTAGTAAAGTGGAAAGGGAGAAAGGAGAAACAGAAGATAATTCAAGGTTAAGAAACTAAGTCAGTTTGCCTTCTTAAATGTTCTGTCTGCATTAGGTAGAATGAGCTAATGCTACTAGCTTAGGAGGAGTGTCCCAGATTAACTTTACAGTAGGGGTGGGCAACTGTAAAGCCACCAAGTATTAAAACTGTTAGCTACACTATTTAGGCAAAAAACACTACAGAGAATGCTTTTAACTGCAAACAAATCAGTTACATAATGCAATCATTGGCAGGAAATCAGAACAAACAGATGTTTAACAAATTGCACAGATGTTTAACAAATTGTGAAAATTTCTAGTTAATACCTTACACACAGTGAAACTAGCTAGAAAAGATTTACAAACAGTGTGACAGCAAAAAAAAAAGTATTTATCAGGCCCTGTAAGGCAGACAAATTTTGTACAACCATGCAGATTAGTTTATAGCAATAAAAAAATAAAAAAAAAACTACAAAAAAACAAAAAAAGTAAAAAGAATTAGAAGAATAAATAATAAATAAAAAAAAAAAAAAAAAAAAAACAGGATACTTATTGTTATATATCACAGATCAGAGTTGTGGTTAGTGCCTCTTCTCCATTTAGCTCTGTGTGAAATGGCAGAAACACTCACAAGGTAACTTCTTAAGTAACAGAAGGTCAAAATCTGAAATAACTTTAAAAAAAAGCTAAAAAAAACAATGAAGTGCTTACTCCAAGCCCTAGACCAGGCAACCCTAATCAGCCAATGACCATCAATACTACACTCTTCTTGAAGTTGAAAATGGCTTTTGCTAAACCAGAATGACCTGGAAAATGTACTTAGAACACACAGACTCTGCAAACAAACAACTAGGCCCAGAAACACAATCCTGAATAGGGGAACTATCACAGCTACTAGCTACACTATTTTAGGCTGAAAAAACTACAGAAATGTTTATCACAGCAGAGAAACAGCAGCGAGCCACTAAATGAAAGTTTTAAACAGATAAAGGAGCAAGGGGACTCTGGAGAATGCTTTTAATCTCAAACAAATCAGTTATATGATACACTCATTGGCAGGAAATCAGAACAAACAAACAGATGTTTAACAAATGGAGAAAATTTCCAATTAATAACTTACACTCAGTGAAACTAGCTAGAAAAGATTTACAAACAGTGTGACAGTAAAAACCTTATTTATCAGGCCCTGTAAGGCAGACAATTTTAGTACAACCATGCAAATTAGTTTATAGCAATAATATACAGTAAAAAGTATGCAGGAGACAATCAAAGTGCTATAAATGTCTAGAATAAGCAATAACTAATAAAAATAGGCAAAGGAAAGCATGATACTTAGTGTTATATATCACAGATCAGAGTTGTAGTCAGTGCCCATCCTTTGTTTAGCTCTGTGTGAAATGGCCATTGCATGCTTTAAATAATTTAAGTAATGAGGATTGTTTAAAATTATGTGACAATTATGTATGTTTTGTTTGAATGTTACAAATTGACAGCTGATGCAGATACATAAACAAAGAAGACCATAAAAGGAATGCAGAAGACAGTGTCAGTGAATTTAATGCAAAGTTATGAATGGAAGTCAAATTACTACTTTTGAAATAATGGGAGACTTTATAGTATGGTAGCAAATATTTAGTAGTTTACCTAAGCTCATGGGAATCTGGTTGGTAGAACTCTATTGAAAATATGGGTAAAAAGGAGAAGCTATTACCTGGCCAGCATGTTACAACTGCACAAGGAAGGAGATACTCAACACCAAACAAAAGTATACCTGAGACTATTGACTGACTAAGTCACCACAGAAGTTTCTACAGGCAAAGGGAGAAGTCATCAGTTCTAGTATATGCCTGTGTGTTGAGGATAAGTGTTTTCAATGTAACTAGGGGCACATATGATGCAAATGTTCACAATAACAAGCTAGAGAACAAAAGCCATGGAAAGCAGCAAACAAAGGTTTTAACATACCACTGGTATTATATTTGAAGACAATCTTTGTTAAAAACTGCCACAAAGGTCTGTACCCCAGGTGAAGGAGAGGAAAAAAGACTATTGCAAATAGGGATAGAACACTAGAAATGACTACTGTTAAGCCTGCAGTGGTTAAGAAAAATAAATATTTCACTGGCAATACCACTACAGTTAGTAGCCTTGTCAGGAGCACCATTCAGATACCATTGGCCAGAGTCTACTGGTTTGGGAAGGTGGCAGAGAAACAATTATGTGTCTTTGGTGATTTCTCACCAGATGTCTAAGCAGGTTATAACTTTCCTAACACTCTACCTTGTGTAAATGCAGTTACATGCAACCAAGCAGGGAAGCAAACATATGTGGACTGCAAGAGGAAATGACCCATCTAGTGCCTCCATCTCAGACTGAGGCTGGTGATGTGTCTACTGTTTTGCGGGGGGCAAATTATTAACAGTCAACCTAAATATGAGTTACAGGTTTTGAGCTTTAGAACAATGATGGGCTTCCCTATGAAGGACTACTTCAAAGGGAGATTTAAGTGGCAATAGAAAACCTCTATCTGAACCACAAATATCAAGATGTACCCAACTTTATTTGGAAATGGAACTAGGGAGGGTCACAGAGAAAGTATAGGTATAGACTGAGATTTCAAAGTCTGTCTGACAGAACTTGAAGAGGGTAGCCAAGGAGGCTTGTGATTCTCTAGGGGAGGGCGAGAAAGAATTCTACTTTGTTAGTGTGCACTACTACTAACCTTCCCAGGATTTATGTAATGTGATGGTTTATTCAAATTGCAATAACAGTGAATATGTTTGCACTGCAAAGCAATGGAATTAGATGAAAATGGGTAAGGGGACTGGAAAGCCAGGGCCTATAACTCTGCTATGTCGTTGTAAAGTGTGAAGCCTTTTGGGTGTAGGTAGTGTAGTACAATAGTCCAGGGCAACAGCACATATTTTCTACATAATCTTAGGGCTAACTTTCAGTTGCCTAGTTGTTTTTCAGTTATTTATTTTGTATATTTTTATATTTTAATTAGTGCAGTGCTAGTAACTATGGTAAAAAAGAATCTCTTTTAAAAATAAAAATTCAGACTCTTGAAAAGCAATATAAAGTGAATTCATGTCCTCTTTATTACAAACAAATTTTGGAACTTCAAAAAGATTTACTATCTCTTCATCAACATAACCTTTCTATAATAGAACAAAGACTCCTGGCTTCATATTCTGAATGGGCACAAGTACCTTCTAAAACTCTTGCTAGAATAATTAAAAATAACCAATTTTTACCGAGAATAACACCTATAAAATATAAAAACAAGCTTTATAACACTGATGAAGAAGTCTTACAAATTTTCACTTCCCTTTATACCGATGTTTACACCAAAGATGCGGACTATGTGTCTAATCATTATATAGACAATTATTTATCTTCGATTAGATTCCCCATTCTGAATGAAAAACAGCAAAATACACTCTCAGCTTCATTAAGTCTTCAAGAAATAATAGAGGCCATAGATAGACTCAAACATAGCAAATCCCCTGGTCCAGACGGTTTCACTGCGAAATTTTATAAGACATTCAAAAAGGTGGTAGCACCCTTCCTTCTTAAAGTCTATAAACATATACAAACAAATGGTATATCAGACTTATATTGGAACACTTCAAAAACCATACTAATTTTGAAAAATAGTAAAGATAAAACTGATCCACATAATTATAGGCCCATCTCCTTAATCAATGTGGACATCAAAATACTAGCCTCTCTTTTAGCCAACAGATTGAGAAAAGTCTTACCATCAATAATCTCCTCAGACCAAGCAGGTTTTATGTCCCACAGACATTCATGGGATAATACCTTAACACTGGATGCACTTATACATTTTACTAAGTCAGATAGCAATCCTTTATATGCGCTGGTTCTAGATGCATCGAAAGCTTTTGATAGGGTTAATTGGAATTTTCTCTTTCGTACTATGGATTATTTTAATATACCTTCTACATTTATAGGCTTGATTAAAAACATATATAAAGATTCTTCTACCTTTCTCTACATCAACAGAAGGACATCTAATCCTATAAAAATTACAAATGGCACAAGACAAGGTTGCCCGTTATCTCCCTTCCTTTTTAACATATATTTAGAACCGCTCTTATTAGACATAGCACAAAACTCTCTTCATAGAATTCCCAAGATTCTTAATACAAAAATTATTTTATCAGCCTTTGCTGATGACTTAGTTTTATACTTTCAAATGCCTACTACAGATCTCACAAAATTAGTTAATTCTATTGATGGATACTCACGGGTTTTGGGATACCAGTTAAACACTAAAAAAACCCATATTTTCCCTTTAAATCCTCATGCTCACAAACCATACCTATTCCCTGATTCCTCTTTTCTATTCACTAATAATATCAAATACTTGGGAGTTCATTTTGAGCATAATGGTCTCTCTACTTTTCAAAATAATTTAACCAAAATATGGTCATCAGTTGTACTTGACATGCATAGATGGGAATTACTAAATCTGTCACTCCTGTCCAAAGCAGCGATTATTAAAATGAATATTCTCCCTAAACTTCTCTTTCAATTCAATGCCACACATCAAATAATTCACAAATCCTTTTTCTCTAAGATTAATAGGGAATTGGCTAGATTTATCTGGTTTCCTAAATCCGTCAGGATCTCATACTCTAAATTATCACTTCCTAAGAGTAAAGGTGGTCTGAGTTTACCAAATTTTCATCTTTACTACTCAATTATCTCGGCAAATAAATTGTTATTGGTTACTAATTTGACTGCTAGTAAATATAATCTACTTCCTAACTGGATCAGGATTTGGCACCAACATATTTTAACCAAGAATATCGCTCTGAACGCTCTTCCATTTTTCTCTATGGATATCTTAGATACTCTTAAAGTTTCTAAATCTTTGAAACAAAAAGTTAAATTCTTTCAAGAGTTGCTAAAATCTATAAACCTAGACAATTCCTTTTAATTACTGCAACCTCTTCATCTAAACCCTAATATCAAACTTAACAATAGTCTAATTAACCTTTCAAATTTCCCTCTAATAAAAAAATCTCAATATCTGGGATATTCTGAAATATAAAGATGAAACCTTGACTAGTCTTCATGATATTCTTGGAACTGGTGGTAAATACATCACGATTCTTCGTCAACTATAAGAACTTGTCATTGATAAGTATGCGCACATTAAACCTGGAAATCAGGATTTCACTAACTTAGATATGATAATTCGAACTCTGTTACTTCCAGAGAAAATGACATCTAAATCATATAACCTCTTAATTAACTTACTTCATCACTCAGACTATCTTTTTTCAAATTACTGGAACAAATATAACCCTCAAATTTCTGTAAACCAGAAAATCCTTGCTATTAAGGCTACTTTGGAATATTCCCCCTTTAAGAAACTTTATTATACCCAACTTATGATAAACAATAATGCGTATCACACTCCTTCTAAACTAAACAAATTTGACCCCAAAAAATCTTCTACTTGTTCTTGTTGTTCTTCCAATAATGCTGACCTTCTACATATTATATGGTCCTGTTATCACTCGCATAAACTCTGGACTTTGTTGAAAGTACGTTTGCAAAAAATGGGGTATCATAAATCTACTTTATCCTGGGAATTAGCAATTCTTCACATTCCCACAACATCTCTCTCTAAATTAGATACACATGTGATGGTGTGCATATGCCTGCTTATAAAGTTCTATATCACTAAAAATTGGCTTGATCGAACTAAACTAAATTGGAAAAGCTTTCAATCCCTGGCGTACTCATATATTTCTGCTCAAAAAACACTAGTGAGAAGTCCCAAAAAATTGGCTCTTATCAATAAAATGATAGAAAAAGTTCTACTCATCATCAATAGTGAATAACAGTAGTGTTATCATTATAGTTCTGTAGTTACATCAATACTCAATATTATTTATACACATTTACTCTTCAGATGGATATTATTCTAGATAGTGTTGTGCATTTCGGTCACCATGTGTCACCATTTGTCACCATTTGTCATCTTTTGTCATCATTTACCATCATTTGTCATCTTTTGTATTTTTTTTTTTATATGGTTTATAGTGTTATTAAGGTACACACTTCATGCAGTGGACTAAATGCCTTAAAAAACGCTGTTAATTCATCTAATTCCAAATCTCTAAGTGTAAATTGTTTGTTTTTGAATGTTATTAGTGTTGTATCTAATTACTTAATAAGCTAATAAAAAGTTTTTGAAAAAAAAAAATGACTGTCATCCTTCCCGTTTTCCCCATAATTTTGTTTTTTTTTTTTTTGCACACAATCCCTTTTTGCACACAGTCCCCTTTTTTGCACACGATCCCTTTTTGCACACAATCCCTTTTAGTATGCATACGGCACCACAAGGCTATTACTGTCTGACTAATTTACCTTATGTAATTGCGATTGTAATGTTAATGAAAATGCACACAGCACCCTGCTTGTTCACACTTTACTATTGGAAAGGAACTGTTGTTAATTTAAATGGCCTGCTAGAACTAATGTATCTAAAGGAAGTGAAAATGGTTGCTCATACTTATGAAACATGTCTTTCTGAAGAAGTCTTGATAATAAATAAGACGAAAGCGCTAAAGTTCTACAAGAGTTGTTGGTGTGATTTACTATTTTTTTGAATGCTTTTATTGTCACGAAGTTCAGTTCTTAGTTAAAATTTCTTCTCTTCGTTCAAAACATTTTTTGAGTGCGGTTAATTTTATATATATATATATATATATATATATATATATATATATATATATATATATATATATGTGTGTATATATATATATATATATATATATATATATATATATATATATATATATATATACATATATATGTGTGTGTATATATATATAAATAGATAGATAGATATACATGTAAAGGTAAAATACAACAGGGAGTAGAAAAAAATTGTACAAGTACATGTACTTCAACAGTTAGATATCTTAACCTGTAAATATGTACTTGAGGTGACATTATTCTGACCTTCATTAAGAAAAATAAATAAATACCATTTCATGTAATCAGACATCCATTTGTTCATGACAGAAATAAAATATTACTGTTACATATTAATAGGTTACAGTATTAAATGAAAATATCAGTAAATAATATGAAATTAGTAATCTGTCCAGGTAGCTCTGTAAATGTATTAGTAATGTTAAAATATCAGTATGCTGCCTACATATAATACAGTTAGAAATACAACTTGCAGTTACAGATTTAAAAATTCTGTAGCATTGCACTGAAAAAGTTGTAAATCATTTTCAAATTATTACAAGAAGATGTTTTTTGAAAGGTAGCTAAATATATGTAAAAAGAATTGCTGACCTTAATTCTTTGTTTATAAGTATTTCTTGCTGCACATACAACATGGCTGAAATGACATCACCACACAATAATTAGACTGACTGTTGGGGGAGGGGAGTGGGGATTACTTTGCTTTAATGATAAGCAGCAAATACCCTTTCAGAGAACAAGCTGTTTTACTTCATTATTGAACATTAGTCAATGTTTTGCAGAAAAGGAAAATTACACTTCCTTGAATTGTTACATTTCTGCAACAGTAGCAATCTGACAGCATAAGACAGAAATCAGTTAGTGAAATTTTATGTTCAAATGTTTTTAAGATCAATCAGAAATGCTCAAAGTAAAGCAAAACTATATGAAATCGAAAGATCTTACAACAGAATATATTAAACATAATAAAAAGAAGGTGCACTCAATCATTTTATGTTCACATCTTTCTATGTGGAATGCTGTAACTTTGGAGATATAACATTTTCACTACATTATGGCAATACTGGCTGTGCTTCAGCATTTTCAAACTCATCCGACAGTGATTTCTGATGATGTCCCTACTGCATTTGGAGTTTCACAACTACCAGTTAACTAGCTAGAACACTATCGGCATTTCCCAGGCTGCTGTCTAAAGCAGGATTTTCCTGGGGTTCATGCCTTTGCCAGAAACAAAATGATAATAAATGTGGCTGGGGTAGATCTAACCTAGAATTGAGATAAGCTTAAGTTGGATGAAGCACCTAAAACTAAAATGTTTACCTGGAAGCTGTTAAAAAGGAAGAACGCTGCTTGGGAACAGAAGAGAAGATTATGGAAATTCCTGGATAGCAGAGGTCCACAAATGATATTAAAAGATAAGCAAAGAATTACAGAATTAAAAGGAGTCAAAGAAAAGATAATCAGGAAAGGGAATAAGGATATATATTTTGAAATTTTTTCAGGCTATCTAAAGTTGGTGATCTGGTTATTGCAGGTAATATCCCAGCAAATGATTTCAGATGTTGAGATCTCAACAAAGGGTAAAAATGGTGCCCCCTGCTGAAGATTCTGGAGTCTATGCATGCATATTATGTCCAGCTTTGCTCAGCAGAATTTATGGGGATGAAGATCAGACAGATATACGGGACTTCCATAGCGCTTGGTTCTCTAGCTCATTTATCAGCTGAGGTACCTTCTCTGAGGACTCTGCATATCATCCTTGTATCCATGTGGAGGTTATGCTGGGTGATCTAGTTTCCTCCTGCTCCATAACAACACATGGCAGGTGAATTACTATTCCTCCAAGATTGCTTTTAAGTGTAAGTGCCATGTCATAGCAACTGTAGGTGCATCCTGTAATAATTTAGCACCCTGTCAATGATTAGTTCTCTTCCTTATAGCCAGTGAGTAAAAAAATAAGCTCCAGTTGCCCTCTGACCCAGGTTAAGCAGGTAAATAGGGGAATGAATGAAAGTATTAGCAGTGCATTAAATGAGAGCTACCAATCCATAAACAAATGCATTCCAGTACTATTCTTGGTCTCATAACATGACAAGTAAACAAGGGTATCACTTTGTAATTCTTGGGAAAGATGCCATGTTGGAAAATTGAGACTTGATAATTTGAGTCCAGAAGACAAGAAATTTGAAGTGGGATTTAATGGAAATAACAATGAACTGTGAAAAATTATTTTGTGTTAAAAGTGCTCCTTGTAGGGAGGGCAAGTCCTAAAATCCCCAGGGGGGCTGTACCCACACACTTTGAAAATGTAAAGGTACTAATTCTGATATTGCTATATGTCATAGAAAAATGAATTGTCCAATTTACAGTAGTTTTGAACATAATATACTTTTATGGTAAATGCACAAACTTTTTCAGTTCAAATTATTGCAGTTATAATCCTCAAACTTATGACAGAAACACAAAAGGAAAATATTGCCATGAAAGGGATAACAGAGAAAAGTCTGTCAATCTTCCAGTGTGTAGATCTTCATAAATGTTGACATTTTTAAATATTTACTCTGCCCACAAGAATAGTATACAGTAAGTTATTGACATGCTAGAACAATACAGTGTTGAGAACTGAGAGTATGGTTTCTTGGTAAGGAGAATGGAAAATAATGACTATTTCTGTTTTATTGTTCTTTGAATCCACTGATAAAACTCTTGTGCTAACATTTAAATATGATAAATATGTGAATATTTCTAATACCTTTACTGCGCATGTTTTGTCAATGAAAGACTTGCCTTGGCAAATCACATTTATAACCTGTATTGTTATAGACTAGTTTAGTCTAGTGTTAAACTAGATTTCTTTTATGAAGAATGTATGTTTTGTTCATAACAAGTGGCAGTTCTGAACTGATGCCCGGATTTTTTTTCTTCATGTTAGTAATGACAGTTGATAAATGATTCTCTGCAGTGTTTTTATTTTAGAAGCAGTCACTAGTAAGAAAAATACATCAGTATCTGACAGACAAAATGTGTAGTCTGTACATACTGTTCAGAACATAATCTGACTTCCTATGAGACTGTATTGCTGAAGGCAACAAGAAGGAATTGATAATTGCCAAAGATGCAGGAAAAACAACAAACCTAGTGCTCAGTGTTAAGAAGGTTGGACCCACTGAAGCCCTTCTGGGACTGATATCAGAACATTATATATTACAGCACATGATCTGCTTTGTGTGGCATAGCAGTATCTCAGCTATGCCTTTTTGAGTTCTGTGTAGATTCAATGAAGAAATACAGTCATCATCATCATCTTCATCACCATGAAAAGAAGAAGAAGTAATAATGTATCATAACAAAACATTTGGTTAGTAATTGCTCTGTAAACTGTTTGTCTGACCAGTACTTTTAACTTGCATTGATGGCAACTCAATTTTATCTGAAGTATTTAATATTGCAAAGACTATAATGATTTAAGTAGGAAGTACTAAAGCAGATATAATATTTTATGTTTAATTACATTCATCTTCAATGGTAGCATTAAGTTCTGCAATTATTATACTGCTTTTATTTAGTCGAAATTGTGCTATCCTGAATCATATCTATAATGAAAATGATATATGCATGAAATGTATTTCAATACAGCACCACACTGTCAATCACAACTGACTGAACTGGAGTTCACAAACAGCTGAACAGAACACTGTCAATGGAATTATGTTTATCTGGGGTAAAAAGTCAAATGTTCCACAATATTAGTTGTTAGCACATTGCCAAAGTTCAATAAATGCCCATTTGGACAGATATAAATGCATTTTATGAGTTAGAAAATTAAGAATGTCAATGTTGTTATATACATATGCCTAAATAAGTGATGCAACTGGATTAATATATTAATCCCACTACAAGACATACTTTTAGCTGTGTGTTATGTATGGTAGTAAGGTATTAAAATCTCCAGTAGCAATAATTATGTAATGGGCATGACTTTGCTTAACAGGAGTGTTGATCTCATAAGTGGCTTTAATTTGGAGTATTTATCCAGTCATATTTCTTTCCTCTAGTTTTGATTAATAATCCATAACCTGCTGAATGTTATACAGCTTTTATTAATTTTCTGCATTCACTAGAATGCCATTATTTTTGCGTTACAGATCATGTACACTGATTCATTGACTATGCTGCCTATAAACTTATTTTATTCCATTGACTTGTCATTGAGAGAAACATCCATGCTATGTCAATTATGTACCCAACAACGACATGATAAATGATTTTAAAATCCAAACTCAGCTGTTAATAAATTAAATTGTCACATTATGGTAATTAAGAAGTAATAGGTTTTCTTATAGACTGAATCTAAGGTTTGTAGTTCTGTGGAAATCTCTGCATCTCGGAGGTAGTAAACTAAACATGGAAGTAACATTGCCATAATTAAGAGCAACAGATTGACCGACTGGCTTTAAATCTGAGCAAAGTACTTGAAGTTTTTCTCACCATGGTATATGATGCTGAATTATATTGATTAGGAAGTACTAAAGCAGATATAATATTTTATGTTTAATTACATTCATCTATCCTTGTTCATAATACAAGATACTGCAGCACAAGGGGAAATACAGATTTCTGTGTCTGCAGCTCATTGTAAACACTCATGGGTCTAGGCTTTGACCCTTTTGTACTAATTCAGGCACAGTGTTTTTAAATGGTATTTTTTTATTAGATTTTATGGAAGATATGTGTTAAGCTATATGCTTGATTTTTCCAAAGATCAAGCATTTGCCTTTTTGCTGCCTACTGTCAAACCTGAAGATTAAATGAAGTTAAAGGGATTGTGGGTAAACTGTAGAATATTCTCACACAACACAGTACTTGTAGAATTCATATCGTGCAGTTTATGATTTGAAACCATGAGACATTTTGTCTTTTCAAATTTATAAACTAAAGCTGTTACTGGGCTTTTCTTACAGAATGCATGCTAATTCCTAGAATAATATGTCAAAGTTTGCAGGACATGAATTAGTATGAAAATGTAGTATAGGTGTAAGCAATACCCGAGTTTCACTGAAGAAAAGTGATGAAATTATCATACGGAGACAACTGAAATACATGATATTTTACAGCAGCTATAATAAACTGCTTTTTCAATAATTCCCAAATAGTTTTCTTAAACTATTCACCTTCTTCCCATGGAGTAAACACAATGGATAATGCAGTACTATTAATGCATGCACTTACTGAATCTATATCTGGATTCAGTTGAGTGTAAATCTAATATATTTTTTATTCACTAAAATGTGAAATATGCATTGTCAGGATTCCTACTGTAACTACATCAATATGTATAAGTCACAAACACCTTGTCACATGTGTGAATCCTACTTTAAAAAGAAGCATGCACCAAACTACTCCATCAGAATATTTACACCTAATGTCTATTTCTCTTTTCATTCTTGATCATTCAGATACAGAGAAGCAAACACACAGGAATTCACACACACACACACACACACACACACACACACACACACACACACACACACACACATGCATGCACACAATTAATGAACTGTTAATGTATGACATACAGAAAAATGTTTGAATCTACACCTATAACCATGACATTCTATTAATAATGTTATAGAAATTAATAATTAATGTAGTAATGCAAAGGATGGAAAATCACTATGTATTAAAACAACATATTTCTTTGATAACCACTGCACATCTTTTGTAATACATTTAACAAAAAAAAAAAAAAACAGTGAAAAGATGTCAACTGCAAATAAGTGATATGTGATATATGCACTAAAATAAGGAAAAGGCATCAACTATAAAGTCTGAAGGAATAGACTCCCTAATTCATCTATAACTTTCAACAGAAGATTCTTTCTGCTTGACTCTGATATGCATTATTTTTACATATTTTTCATCATGTGGTGCAATGCTGAAAATTAATATAGCAATAACCCACGCCTGGGTGTGGGTAATGCTGGATTTACCCACGGTTGGTGTGGTTTGGTCACGAGGGTGAAAAAGAAACTGTTCTGCTATGTTAAATGGGTTTAATATAGCGAGACAGCTTTAAAAAAAGCAACGGCGCTGTTGCTTTTTTTAAAGCTGTCTCGCTATGTTAAACCCATTTAACATAGCGAAACAGTTTGTAAAAAGCAACGGAGAAAGCAAGATCTCTGTTGCTTTTTACAAACTGTCTCGCTATGTTAAACTCATTTAACATAGAGAGACAGCATTAAAGAAAGCAACAGAGAATCTCCGTTGCTTTTTATAATGCTGTCTCGCTATGTTAAATGAGTTTAACATAGCGAGACAGTGTGAAGCAACAGAGATCTTGTGTTCTTCGTTGCTGTAAAAAAAAAAAAAAGAGTTATAGTAATGGAAAAAGTCCGGGCGACCGGACCATTTTCCATTACTATAACTCTGATTTACAATGTGCATGCTGACCAATCAGCGTGCACGTTTTTTGAATATTAATGGGGGGGGTCATTGTATAATATAACTGTGCACATGGTAAAGAAAAAAAAAAGCCCAGCCATAGAAAAAACAGATACTTGCCCACTATTAGTAACAGAAAATGGACATTTTCATTTTTAAGTGCACTTTACATACATATAACATTTGTATGCATGTATATACGTTCTGGAATTTATACTGATGATACAATCCTCTTTAGCATAAACATAAAAATTGGACTCCTTCATAAGTAAAGCATTCCTCCAAGACTTTATCAATGGAAATTATGAAACAATAAATGACAAACAAATGAAAGCAGACTGAAATACTATCAGAGTGCCAAATATTTCTAAAAAGGATACTGAAGATGACCCTATGATATTACTTCTCCAGTAATGAACACAGTCTAGTAAGACACAAATGAACAGGCACGTAAAAAGAAAAAAGGGGTTGGAGTATTCATATCACTTAATAAGACAACTAACTAGATTTGTAAAATTATACTAGTTATAAAATAAATCTATATTAAATAAAGAACAAAGACCACTTACTTTCTTATCAAATTTGTCAGAACTAAGAATGAATGCAACTTGGCCTCAAAGACTGAAATAATAGCTAAGTAAAACTACATTGTAATAATGATTAAATGATACTGAATATAAATAATATGTCAGTATAAAAATAGAATTAAATAATATTAAATATTAGATGATTGATATTAAAACTTATAATAATATTACATATCAACATAATAAGAGCAACAGGTATTCTGTAATTGCATCAGAAAATTGAATGTAAAAATGAGATTTCATCATGCTATAAATAAACATGTTTGGCAATTTTATGAAGAAGATTAAGACTGGGAGTTACTAACAAGCTTCATCCTGTAGTCCAGAGATGGATTCCGTCTGCCTCCCTTTGCAAATTGAATGACTATGAACAAATCACTTTAATCATACAATGCTCTAAAGTTATCCTTGAAAAGAGGCCTATACAGCATTGAGAAAAATGTGACTAAGGCATAACTCTCAACCTTTTAGCATGAGAAATCTGTACTGAAAATTAATGGGAATACTAATATCTAACATTAGGGACAGATTTTAAATACTGCTTGTATGAACTTTTTTTTCTGCAGGAAATGGAATCTGAAACTCAAATGTCTGTCATTATATAGTGGCTTTCAGTCTTCATGGATTGGTCAGTAAACCACATACAGTATTTTAAGATAAACAAAGCAATATAAGGCAAAAGTCTGGACATTCTGTGAAAATCCCTGTCAATCAAGTTAATTGTTAGCATGTGCCTACATCTCACATGTATGGTAACAGGCTCTAATTTAATTCAAAAATAGAAGGCCACCGCAGACCCAAACAGTCAGATTTTTGAAAGGTACAAAGGATTTTTTACTAGAAAGGTCATAGGGTTGGAAACATGAGCTATTCAGAATGTCTTCAGGAGCTATCATTGTATTATGTTTCTTGAGCTCATTAACAAGTGACTTCACCCTGGTCTAGATGACATTGCATGATTACTTCTATTTGAAAGTCTAAGCCTGGAATATACCAATTGGGGAATTATGACTAGATTAGGGGACCTAATATAAAAGATTATAATTGGGTTTCCAATCATAACCAACTTGTTATATGTTGGTGATATGGCTAATACAACATTTACCTCAAGCATAGAGCAAAGCAAAGCTTGTCAGGAGAATCTTGACATCCATGTTTAGAATACATAACAAGTAGTTATGACTGGAAAACTGTGATGACAATTCTTTGTAGTACATGGAGCTTCAGCCACTCTATTTAGTACTAGTTACACAGAAACTAAAGTGTGGGAATATGAGGTAAAACACTTAGCACTGCTACACAGCCAGCAGCCAGAAGTTAAGTGCACATCTTATAGTCTAACACCCTTAAAAGCTCTTAAACACTTCTGTCTAAATTTTTTTGTGTATCAGCATGAAAAGTTTTAAAACTTTTAAAGCTGTTACCATTTCCCAGTACTGTTCCATTGTAGATGTTCTAGCACTGGACAAGAGCATGGCAGTTCTGAAATGTGTATCATATAGAGGACTGTGATCAGATCACCAATCGTAACCTGCTTATTATGTGTTCCAGAAATGGATGCCAAGACATTTACCTCAAGAGAAAATTCTTTGTAGTGCATACAGCTTTATCTGTGCCATCTGCTAATAGTTACAGGGGGGAAAAAGGGTATTTACGTACTATCGCAACCACACATTGTCAGCATTCAAGGCATTCTCGGCAACATTCCATTCTCAGTGAACTAACATGCTGCCGAGAATCCCATGAATGCTGAGAATACGTGGTTGTGATAATACATTAACCATACGCTTTTAAACTGTCCAATCGTGGTGTTATTTTTTCAGCGTGGTTGCATTAAAAAAAAAGCATTATCGAACCACGCTGAAAACATAAGCAGAAGACACATTTGTTTTTTTTTTTTTAAGAAAGTATAATCACAACCACGCTTGGAAACCCTTTCTGGGTTGGCTGTTATGCACCCACACTTCCCCTTGGAAAACAATGTCACAGAAGAGCTTGCCTGAATATGTTTTTTGGGGAAAAAAGTCAACTTTTTCTGGTATCAGCTTTATTTCTGCAATATTTTCCAATGCAATCATATTAGATTAGATGACCTGCTTGAAATCTGTGTCCTCACAGCCATGCTAAATATGTATGCGTACTAACTCTTAGACTGCCATACTTCACAACAGGCAGGAATACCCCAAGGTACTAAAACAACGTCAGGTGTGGCATACATTCCTCCACATTATCTCCAAACCAGACACAGTCATTCCGGTAGCTGTAAGTATACTTCAGATGCTTTAGAATATGAACATGAACATGCTAGATGGCCGTAGAGAAAGCTGACAATGTGTAGTTGCGATAATACGTAAGTACCACTAAAGCACTAAAGGTTTTGTCAGCTTTCAATGCTGTAAAGCACTTAGGGAGAAAGACGACAATATAACACAGTCTCTTGATTTTACACTCACCTTGCCATGCCTCAAAACTATCCAGATTTTCACAGAACATCCAGATGTTTGCCTCACATCTGTTCCTCATAAAATCTTTGGTTATCAGGCAACTCTCTAAGGATTGAAGTCACTAAATAATGGCATACACTTGACTTTCATACGTTGTATTCTTCAAAAAATGCAATTAAATAACCCTCCTGTTATTCAAATTACTATCTGAGTTTATAACAGGAAGTCAGGGACATGTTACTAATATGGACAGCTGTCTTTGTTAGTCAGTACTGGCAGATATGACTGCATGTCACAAGACATGACCTTAACATGCAGGAGGTGTTTATTATTATTTGTAAAGATGGGTCTCGCGCCATAGAAGCACTTAACTGATTTGTCTGATCATAATCACCTCATTCCATGTACTACAAAAACTTGTTATACACTTCTTTGATGACAGAGAGATGCATAACAAAGTTATCTTTCTCCTGAATCTGGAGTGTAATCAGCAAATGACATATACCAAATTTAAAAGAATGACAACAATATTACAAGTAACAAAATCATTACACAACAGTTTCAAAGCTTGTGGAATAAGCTTCACCTTTCTAGTACAGACTTGGGGAGAAACAAAAGTACAGTAGCAAATCAATAAATAAAATAAAATCACCCAGATACTTGCAGATTGCAGACTGCCTCACTTGTAAAGAAATGTCTTCTGCTGCTTACTGAAATATGATACAGTGGTTAGACTAAAGTTCTTTCAGGAACTGACTTTCATACTATATATATATATATATATATATATATATATATATATATATATATATATATATATGCTGTTGATTAGGATGCCTTACAGGACTATAATGTTCTAGAGCTGTGTTTGATGGTTAATTTGATGAACAAACTTTACATAGAAGAATATGCAACTGATTAATGAAGACGATGTAATTATGTTCCATTAAGACATAACTTTGAAAATCCTGTATATTTTATTCTGAGCCATCTATAGTCTTTGCAAGCTGTAGCTAGAAGATGACATGGGTACCACAAAGCACATTTTGAGCCAATCAAACACTTAAGTATATGTAAGCTTGTTTTGCCTCAAGACACTTCACATCTGGTTCACTGATCTCCCTCGCAGTTTTGTGCATGCTGAGGCATTATTAAATCTCACACACAAGCATTTTTCTGTTGGTGAAACTGACTTTAAATCAAGTTTTTGTAAACATAGAGACAGATGAGACAGATTCTTTATAGTCTGCTGCTTATTGTGAGGACTGTAAATAAACTTGGCATACATTTTTAGTAAGATTGCAAGAAAAATATGAAATGCAAATATGTGGCTGGACCAATAATTGACATTTTTGAGTAGCATGACATCTACAAAACTTAAAATGTATGTTCTGGAAAATGTATAAATAGTGAACTATTTTTTTTTCAGTGAATATGCAAAAATATATCAAAAATATAATTTGTTTGCTATAAAATAGTCCGACTGCAGCTAAGTGTCCAAGTGAGCCCAATGTGTTAAGTGTTAAAAAATCAACTAACCAATCAGCAACAAACATGGGTAGAACCGTCAGACATCAAAGCTTTAATAATAAAATGCAGATTAAAACAGCAAAGCTTTCAGATAGAAGTACTCTTTATCAATGCTACAACATGCTTACAACTGCAATAAGACTATATATACACTAAAACTAATTGCCAGCTATTAACAATTAAGTAATTAGAAAAGAGAAAATTACTTAAAGTAACAAAGCACCCCTAGATATATATAAAAAAGAAAATCATAAACAATTCATAAAAAATCCCTCCTCTATTTCAGAACAGGTTTAATACTAGTTTTTGCATTCACTCCAGGTAGTTTATCGGCCCTAAAGTAATTAATCCACCTGTATTCAGTCATTTCTGTTGTAATATCCATATCACCCCCTTTAACATTAACATATAATTTCTGTACAACTCTAAATTTAAAGGTAAGGTCACTACCTTCAGTCATAGCATGTTTAGACAATGCATTACTATCTACTTTCCTTTTTATTTGAGAAAGGTGTGACTGTATTCTTTCCTTTAGCTTTTGATTATTTTTTCCAATATAGAAATATTCTCACTTTATACAGTTAGTCATGGGCACTTTGTTACTTTAAGTAATGTTCTCTTTTCCAATTAGTTAATTGTTAATAGCTGGCAATTAGTTTTAATATATATATATATATATATATATATATATATATATATATATATATATATATATATATATATAGTCTTATTTCAGTTGTAAGTGTGTTGTAGCATTGATAAAGAGTACTTCTACTCGAAAGCTTTGCTGTTTTAATTAGCATTTTACTATTAAAGCTTTGATGTCTGATGGTTGTGCCCATGTTTGTTGCTGATTGGTTAAAAAGCTAAAAGTAAACTTGAAAGTGCAACAGTGTAATCTTTTTTATATGCACGTGTACACACTCACACACACAAGCACATACACGCACACAGTTACATGTACTCACATATACACATGCACGTGTATGAATGAATGCACACACATGTATGCACTCACACATGAACATATGCCCCCCCCACACACACACGCACACATTCTTTCTTTCTTTCTTTCTTTCTTTCTTTCTTTCTTTCTTTCTTTCTTTCTTTCTTTCTTTCTCTCTCTCTCTCTCTTTCAACACCATACCGGACTTAGTTCCAAGAATGGCCATTGGATCAGCTGTATTTTGTATTATGAGCCTACAGACAGAAACAGCTTAGGATCTAGTACCATTTGTCCAGTTAATGCTTGCTTGTCTACCACTAGACCTCATATTTGCAATTGTTATGTTACATGTACTCTACCTGCCATGGGCTCTGAATTCTGATATTGCATACTGGACTGGGTACCTTTTTCTAATTACCTAGGTAGTATTTAGCTGGCTTGACATACCTTTTTGCTTCTTACGTAACCTACCTGTCATAACTGGTTATTTTCTGTTTTCCTATGCAAGTACCTATCCACCTTTATAAGTAACTCTTAAATAATTTTGCCCAGCTCTCCTCTTAGCAAATAGTTATCTTGATTTGAGTTAAATGACTGTTGTTGATTATTAGTTCAATTATATTTTAATTGATATTAGGTCATTTAGTGTGGTATGGTGCAATAACTAGCTTTTGGTATCAATCTCTGACCTAACAAAATGTATTTGCTATAAACTACCATCAATTTGTTTCATATTCTTTGCCTTCCCAGAAATGTTTTAATGTAATAGTTTATTCACATTATAATCGCTATGAAAAGTTAGCTCTGTTGGTAGTCTGAATCTATAATTCTGTTCTTCGTTTGCTCAGTCTGGAGCTTAGCTGGATGTGAATTTTGCAGACCCATGCCAAGAGCAACAGGGCAGTATTCCTAAATGTTCTTAAGAACAAGCTTCACTATCCTCAGTGGTTATACTGATAAGCAATTATACTCCTTTTGTGTTTAATTTGTATGGTGCTAGTGGCATAAATCAAGAGATTATACATGTTGTGGCCATATGTTTTTTGTGGCATTGGCTAGGATTTTGTATGCAAGCAGCAGCAGTGAATTTTCAGCTGTAGGAATGAAGGTGATCTCTAGACTGTTTCCGTATTACAAGTAGAAGGATGATTCTGACAGCATTATTTGGGCATCTGAACATGTATGCCATCAAAACCAAACTGATCTCAGGTAGTGGATGAGATTTTAATCCATTCTGTGCATAGGTTCATAGGTGTGTACTAGGCTAATGGCCCTGAAGCCTTTACAAGCCTAGCCCATAGAAGTGTCCTGGCATTGTGCCACCCGACGTTAGTTCCCAGTGCCTCTATCAAGTAGAGCCACTGGAGTGATCCCCGGGTTGAACTTTCTATTACCCATCCACTCATCATGATTTCTCTTGAAGAGGGACAGCAAGGTACTGTGCTTGACATGTATGGGAAGTCTATTCCAGAGCATGGGCTGTCTCTGGGTGAGGAACCTGTCCCTCCAGCATGTTCTCCTGATTGTGGTAAAGAGGTTGAGGTCTCTGGAGCATGTGGTGCGGAGGGATTGGGATTTCTTTAGATGTAGCATTTCTAACAGAGCTGGGTCAGACATGGCTTTATATGTCAAGCAGAGATTGCCTCTAAGTAGGCGATATGAGACAGAGAATAGTTGGAGTTTTTTTTTAGTCTGTCTGTGTAGGACATGTGCTTAATGCCTAGGATCCTCTTCATGAGGTACTTCTGTCTCCTCTCCAGCTGTTGCAGGTAACTAGTGAGGTACATGCCAAATGGGTCATTATACTTGATGACTGGTCTAATGAGGGAAGAGAAGACAGAGATGATGACCTCTTTCTTCCTGGATGCAAAACCCTTGTTAATGAGATGTGCCACATAGAAGGACTTTCTGACCACAGTGGCAATGTGCTGGTCAAAGGAGAGGTTGTCAACCTGCATCCCCAGTAATGCCTTCAGTATTCAGTGTGTCTTGGACAGATTGAGGTAGCTGTATGCACTGCCTTACCTTCATCCATAGCCCTGGTGGCTGACTCAAAGAAGTCAGCCAGGTTGAGCAGGCATGATCTCCCTTTCACAAAGCCAAATTGCATGGGGTCTAGAGTTTGGAGATTTCCTATATCTTTGTTGATCAGGTCCATGACGATGCATTCCATAGCTTTACATATCAAACTTGTCAGGCTAATGGGACAATAATTTCCAGGGTCTGTAGTCGCTCCCCCTTTATGGAGAGGGATGACTGTAGCAGTGCACTATTTGGTAGGGACAAAGCCTGAGGTGAGGCTGTGACTGAACAGGGAACACAGATGTGGTGCCAGATCACTTTGTAGTACATGTTCAACACAGCCAGTGATATTATCAGATCCCATGGAAGCTGTATTCTTGGCCTTGAACAATGCAGCTTTAACCTGCGCTGCAGTAATACTGGGTGCCTGGCATTCTTCCTGTATTGTGATTGGTCCTTTGGAGGGGGTAGAGGGGTAAAGTTGGCACTGAATCTGTCAGCCAGTATGTTGGCAATATCTGTTGGCTCAGAATAGGAGGTACCACTGTTCAGTAACTCAGAGCAAATCTGGGTATTGCTGTGGAGGTTCTTGATATAACTGTAGAAGGCTTTGTGATTGTTTTTAGTGGCTGCTGCAATTCTGCCTTCATAGCTGGCTTTAGAGGATTTGATGAGGGATCTCAACTTTTTGTTCAGGCTAATAAGAGAGTTTTTCCAGTCTTGGGACTTCAACTTTTTCTGCAAGAGTTTCTTTCTTCTGTTATTGTGTTTATTAATGGCAAGGGACCACCAGATTTCCTTGCTTATTTTTGAGGTGAGCGTCTTGGTTCTGTTGGGTATGGCTAGTTCCATGCATTTATGTATATGTTCGTACACTGCATTGGTGTATGATTTAGCAGTCATGTAGCTATTTTCCATTAGCATGGGTGCTGTGAAGTTAGCCACCTCTGTTTTTAGGAGTCCAAAGTCAGCTTTGGAGAAGTTTTTCAAGGTGGTTACCTTTGCTGGGGTTGTGTGTGAGATGTGGATTTCTGTGGTGATTAGTTCATGGTCAGATCTGACCTGGGAGTGATTGACTATTGGCGTAGAGCAACGGTCACCCATGTTAGTAATAACCAGGTCAAGGATGTTGCTTCATCTAGTGTGGGTTCAGAATTAGCTGGTCCAGGGCACTGGAATTGATGAATTCAAGGAAGCACTGGGCCAGTATATTGGTGCTTGAGTAGTTTTCCCAGTTGATGGAGGGGTAGTTAAAGTCTCCTAGTAAGAGAGTGTTGGGTTGGACCTTGATATATTTCAGGGTGCTTAGGAACGTGGAGTGAGAGTCTAGGGACATGGTTGGGGACCTATAGAAGGCTATGACCTGGATCACCATCTTACCAAATGTTAGTTGTACCTGAAGTATCTCAGATGTATTATGCTGGGCTACTAGTCTGCAGGTGTGCATATCCTTCATGAATATGGAGACACCACCACCTTTGGAGCTTCGGTCCATGTTTCGTGGCTGAAAGGTGTGGAATGAGTTATAGCCTGGTAGTGCAGGGTGCTTTCTGCCAGTTTAAACCAGGTCTCCATTACAGCATAAATGCTGATGTTCTCCATTTTGAGGAGTGCTTAGAGAGAGTGCATCTTGAAATTTAGACTTCTAGCATTGAGCAGCATGACCCTCAGATTGCATTTATTTATAGTTATCACAGTGGTAATTTGGTCTTTGGAACATCACCTAAAAAGGGCACTATAGGGGTGGGAAAAGCCTTAGGCAGTACCCGCAACCCAGTGGTGACATATGCAGGCCATCTCTGGCCAAGTATTGAAGTCTATCAATCATGTCATCCCAAGCAGATAGATACTGGATCCCCTTAGAATGATACCAGAAACTTAGAGAATTGTAGAAGTCAATCATTTTTTGTTTGTACTGTGGTATCATTCTGGGTGATGGTAGGATACTGCTGCTCAGAGCTAGTGTCATACCTGCCTGGGTCACATAATCCAAGAGCTCTACCATGTCTCTTTTCATGTAGTCCAGGGAAGTGCATCTCAGGTCATTTACTCCCACATGGAAAATGACAGAGTCATACTTGTGGAGTGACCTGAGTGCGTGTGTTATGTGTCAGATTCTGGCACCTAATAAACAGCTGACTGTTACATTCTCCTTTTTCAACCTAGTGAGTGGGACATCTGTCTGTCTCACTACTGAGTCACCTATGATTAGTTTATTGAGCAAGGTGTTTAGCCTTAGGGGCTTAGGTTGAGGGGCAGACTGTGGAGGTGAGCTGTGTGTCCTGTGGTTGGTGCTGTGTTGTGGTGGTCGAGTGTGTGTCTGTCTTGGAGGTCTCTGATATTAGGGTAAATTTCTATTGAGAGTCTCCACAAAGGTGGGTGTGTGGTTTGTGGTGTGTGGAGGTCTCTGATATTAGGGTAAATTTCTATTGAGAGTCTCCACAAAGGTGGGTGTGTGGTTTGTGTTTTTATGTGAGAGCTGTGATAGTGGGTGTTCTGGAGGGCTATGTGTTCCATGTGGTGTGGTGCAGGTGTTGACCTTTTCCTCTTGACCAGCTAGTCCAGTCTTGGCTGTAGAGTGCATAGCTTCCAATTTAGTGATATAAGTGCATATTTCACAAGTCTGGGTGTTGGGAGGTAAGAGGAGAGGGCTGCCTGTGTACATGAGGCAGCTACTACACTGCCTCAGAATGCCCAAGTGCACCAGGTTTATAGGAGAAAGTACAGGGAACTGCCCTTTAATCATGCCAGGAGGGGTGGTCATAACTATTAAGTAATGGAGCTATTTCCATGAAGAATGACTAGTGCTGATGGCACTTAGGTGTTCTACAATAATTGCTACAAAAACCTGTGTAAGTGCAAAGTGATTAGGCTATTTGACATGCAAGAGAGAAAGAACTAGCAATATCTAAGGGAAAAACTGAAGAGCAGACTTTCTGTCACCAGTAATAGTTTACCTCAGCTTGGCACCACTGTGGGAGCTTAAATAAGCACAGACCCACGCAAATATGGGGTTTTAAACCAGAAAGTTAAAAGGGATGGAAAAACTGCTAAATGGCCAATAAACTACAATTTCTGGGCCAGAAACCACTCCTCTTGTGGTAGATAATCTACCTAGTGCTTACCACTCCAACTGATAAGCTAGAAGGCTTCCCACCAACAGAGAAAGGCTTGGGGGGGCTCAGAAGCTTACAAACAGTCCTGCATACAGGAAATCTGTATCTGGAATAGAGTAGTTACAGGAAAGGTGGAAAGAAAAAAGTGCAAATACAGGTTTTTAAACCAGAAAATTGAAAGAGATGGAAAAACTGCCCAAACAGCCAATAAACTTCAATTTCTGGGCCAGAAACCACTCCTCTTGTGGTAGGTAGGCTACCTAGTGCTTATCACTCTCACTGATAAGCTAGAAGGCTTCCCTCCAACACAGAAAGGCTTGGAGATCTCAGAAGCTTACAAACAGTCAGGGATACAGCAAATCTGTATCTGGACTAGACTAGCTGCAGGAAAGGCAGGAAACAAGCTTCGACTTTTTTTATAAAAAAGCAGCTAAAACAGCACTAAAAAAATTCAAATGCAGTGCAAGCTACCACACTTGAGTGTGTAGCAATATTAAAGCAAATATAGTTTAACTAAATGCAATTTAATTGAAACATCACTAAAAACAAGTGCAGAAAGCAGTAAATTAGGAACAAATCAAGATGAAGGCACTTAGAGTATCAAAAAACAATGCCAGGAAATATATAAATAATTCAGTCAAACAAAAATTACGACAGTGCAGAACTCTGAACAGTTAAAAAGTGCCAGAAAGATACTTATCCACTCTATATTTCCAGATTGTTTGAAAGCACACTGAGTCAGAACACAAGGAGATTCTAGCAATAGTAGATTTTAGCAAAGTGTTTTTTTTAGTAAAGTGGAAAGGGAGAAAGAAGGAACAGAAGATAATTCAAGGTTAAGAAACTAAGTCAGTTTGCCTTCTTAAATGTTCTGTCTGCATTAGGTAGAATGAGCTAATGCTACTAGACTAGGAGGAGTGTCCCAGATTAACTTTATAGTAGGGATGGGCAACTGTAAAGCCACCAAGTATTACAGCTGTTAGCTACACTATTTAGGCAGAAAACACTGCAGAGAATGTTTTTAACTGCAAACAAATCAGTTACATAATACACTCCTTGGCAGGAAATCAGAACAAACAAACAGATGTTTAACAAATGGAGAAAATTTCCAATTAATAACTTACACTCAGTGAAACTAGCTAGAAAAGATTTACAAACAGTGTGACAGTAAAAACCTTATTTATCAGGCCCTGTAAGGCAGACAATTTTAGTACAACCGTGCAAATTAGTTTATAGCAATAATATACAGTAAAAAGTATGCAGGAGACAATCAAAGTGCTATAAATGTCTAGAATAAGCAATAACTAATAAAAATAGGCAAAGGAAAGCATGATACTTAGTGTTATATATCACAGATCAGAGTTGTAGTCAGTGCCCATCCTTTGTTTAGCTCTGTGTGAAATGGCCATTGCATGCTTTAAATAATTTAAGTAATGAGGATTGTTTAAAATGATGTGACAATTATGTATGTTTTGTTTGAATGTTACAAATTGACAGCTGATGCAGATACATAAACAAAGAAGACCATAAAAGGAATGCAGAAGACAGTGTCAGTGAATTTAATGCAAAGTTATGAATGGAAGTCAAATTACTACTTTTGAAATAATGGGAGACTTTATAGTATGGTAGCAAATATTTAGTAGTTTACCTAAGCTCATGGGAATCTGGTTGGTAGAACTCTATTGAAAATATGGGTAAAAAGGAGAAGCTATTACCTGGCCAGCATGTTACAACTGCACAAGGAAGGAGATACTCAACACCAAACAAAAGTATACCTGAGACTATTGACTGACTAAGTCACCACAGAAGTTTCTACAGGCAAAGGGAGAAGTCATCAGTTCTAGTATATGCCTGTGTGTTGAGGATAAGTGTTTTCAATGTAACTAGGGGCACATATGATGCAAATGTTCACAATAACAAGCTAGAGAACAAAAGCCATGGAAAGCAGCAAGCAAAGGTTTTAACATACCACTGGTATTATATTTGAAGACAATCTTTGTTAAAAACTGCCACAAAGGTCTGTACCCCAGGTGAAGGAGAGGAAAAAAGACTATTGCAAATAGGGATAGAACACTAGAAATGACTACTGTTAAGCCTGCAGTGGTTAAGAAAAATAAATATTTCACTGGCAATACCACTACAGTTAGTAGCCTTGTCAGGAGCACCATTCAGATACCATTGGCCAGAGTCTACTGGTTTGGGAAGGTGGCAGAGAAACAATTATGTGTCTTTGGTGATTTCTCACCAGATGTCTAAGCAGGTTATAACTTTCCTAACACTCTACCTTGTGTAAATGCAGTTACATGCAACCAAGCAGGGAAGCAAACATATGTGGACTGCAAGAGGGAAATGACCCATCTAGTGCCTCCATCTCAGACTGAGGCTGGTGATGTGTCTACTGTTTTGCGGGGGGCAAATTATTAACAGTCAACCTAAATATGAGTTACAGGTTTTGAGCTTTAGAACAATGATGGGCTTCCCTATGAAGGACTACTTCAAAGGGAGATTTAAGTGGCAATAGAAAACCTCTATCTGAACCACAAATATCAAGATGTACCCAACTTTATTTGGAAATGGAACTAGGGAGGGTCACAGAGAAAGTATAGGTATAGACTGAGATTTCAAAGTCTGTCTGACAGAACTTGAAGAGGGTAGCCAAGGAGGCTTGTGATTCTCTAGGGGAGGACGAGAAAGAATTCCACTTTGTTAGTGTGCACTACTACTAACCTTCCCAGGATTTATGTAATGTGATGGTTTATTCAAATTGCAATAACAGTGAATATGTTTGCACTGTAAAGCAATGGAATTAGATGAAAATTGGGTAAGGGGACTGGAAAGCCAGGGCCTATAACTCTGCTATGTCGTTGTAAAGTGTGAAGCCTTTTGGGTGTAGGTAGTGTAGTACAATAGTCCAGGGCAACAGTACATATTTTCTGCATAATCTTAGGGCTAAGTTTCAGTTACCTAGTTGTTTACAGTTATTTATTTTGTATATTTTTATATTTTAATTAGTGCAGTGCTAGTAACTGTGAAACCACACTTCTAGAGACTATCATTCATTGGTGGTATTAAATAGGATATTGTAAGCCTGTGCCAATCTATTACTGTGGGCAGTGGTGCAGATTTTAAAGCCATAACCTATACTTCATGCATCAGTACACTGAATTCAGAAGAAAAGCTTGGAACTGACCTGTGAGCTGCATTACTAGAACATGCAGAGTAACATTTGCATTAAGCAGAGTTACTGCAAGAGAGTGGATAAAAATATCTACAATAACAACCAATGACAGATCCTTGCGGTACACCTGATCTGTCTGGCTGATGTTGGGATGATTGCTGCTTCACTAATACACAGAAATTCCTTTTGGTTGCACATTGAAAATAAAGAGAGAGATATTCAATCCCCTGAATGGTTTACAGAACTAAAAGCTTCGGCTGGGTTAATATACCTTTCTTTGTAGACATGTAGATGTTGTTAATAAAAGACAGCAAATCTGTACAGGAGAAATATCACTTTCTAAACACATGCTGGTTCTCACTTAGAAGATAATAAAGACTCCACTGGCTCAAAGATACCGATAAAATCAGCAATTTATTAAAATAAAAATCAACAGCAATACAAAAGCCTTCATGTAAACTGTGCTTCTTCTTCAGAGGTATGAAAACAGATGAAAGTTAATGAAACATTTAAATGGTAGTGATCAGTCACATGATTAAAATTTAAGTAAGATTTTAAAACTTACACTAACCATTTACCACATTACTGATCCAAGGGTGCTTGACTTTGACACAGTTTTTATGTGGATTTTTACCATTAAGGCCACTAGTAGTATTTGCTTTTAAATTATTTAACTGCTTAAATTCCTATTTTTCAATTTCTATGATCAGATTTTCTTCCCTGTTTGAGTTAATTATCTTTTAGAATTTCTGCAATGCAGCAGGCAGAACTCATTATGTGTTTAATTGCATGGCTACTTCTTTTCTGAAAATGTTTTACAGGAGGAGACAAAGATGTGACTGGCCTATAGGAATCAGGTAAGGACACAGTAGAATTAAATTGGCACTGTTACACATTTGGAGAAATTGTCTGTTAATAAGGGGATGTACTTGTGATGTGCATGATAGGACTGACAGTGCATTTGTCACATGCCATATCATAGTTGGGGCACTGCCCTTCAGATTTGAAAGTGGGAATTTCTCCTAACCATTGATTCACTTTGTTGAGGGTTACTTCCCTGAAATTAAAATTAGTGTCAAAGTCATAGGCATGTAAACCTCCACCATGGTGGAATGATTACAAATGACAAAATCTGCAGTGAAGTGAGCTGTGAATTAATCAACAAATCTGGGCATTTGCTATTTGAGAAAAAAACATAGTATATTAGTAACTGTTTTAAAAAATCTTTTAGTAAGAGTAACACTGTATCTGAAGAAATGCACTTTATATTCATATAATCAGAGTACTGACCGAGTCTTCCCTTTTATAACATGACTGAGCATACTTACCAGAAGGCAATACTAAGTCTTCAGTTCAAATTCTTCCACATGCTCCAGCTTCCTCCCAAAGACAGAAGGCTTAAGTTATCCATACATAAAGCATGTGCTTTAGTGAAGACATGTATAACAGAAATGGCCCACAACTAACAGCTCATTTTCTTTTTTAATAGGTTTTTGGTCATATAATTAAATATTCTGTCAGTCATTTAGACCAGAGATAATTTATATCTACTTTAAAACAATGTCAGATGGTTTAAAAAGAAGAATGCCCAAATATAGGTTTCCTTCAAGCTAATCTCAGAAGACAGAAATCTTCACCATGCTGTGGCATCCACACCAAAAATGCACATGATCATGCTATGTTTGTAAAGAATTCCTATGTTTGCCCTTCAAAATGAATCCCCTTCAAAATCAAGCCCTTTCTAGCAAATGTAATGTTTGTTGAGTGGAGATAAAATCAAATTAATGAAATTAATATTAGCATTTTTAGTTTCTCCTACTGTATTTCATTGGCAGCAGATTAGAGATAATATGTACAATGGGTTCTGATAAAGTATGGTATGGAAGAGAAAAACAAGTTGGGGTCTTCTATAAGTGTTAAGAAATTAGATGTTTTTGTTTATTTCATTGCTGATAACTTTGTAGCTCTGTATCATTAAAATGTTACAAGCCACTAATGTATGGAATGCACTAGCTAGCCTTAAAGCTACTCATCTGCATATGTGCACAATAAACATAACTACTTTTTCAAGGCTGGCAAACAATGTTATCTGCTAAGCATTATACGGTAAAACAGTTATGGACTTTCCTTTTTCATAGAGAAATGGGTGAGATATAATGAATTATTGCATGAAATAAACCCTTTTTAGTTATAGCATGCAGCACACAGGATAACCAGTTATCAAATGTACAAAAAGTCAATATTTTATATTGGATTTTAATTTGTTCTCCGAATTTAAGATACTCTACCAGCCAATGTTTATATTTTATCATCAGATGTATGAATTGTGTAGGACTCCATTTCTAAAATGAGTGAGATAACATTGCTTTACTTCTCAGAGAAGTTCTTTTGAATATTGTTTTCATGCTACAGGACACATTTTTGTATTTATTAGCAGGTTTTCACAATGGTTCTCCCTTCTTGTACCTTCCTGTTCCTTCCTAGAGTAAGAGCCACATTTCCCTGGTCAGGGTGGGAGCCATCTGTCCCATTCATTCCCTGACCAGTGAACCTAATCCCACCATTCATTCCATCTTTGGTGGAAAGACTGAGCTGGTAGTCAGTGGAGTAGTCTGTACATTCTATGGATTTTCCTACCCCCCCCCCCGGTGGCTTGCGTGCTCCACAGATGTTACGTTTCAGGAAGTGCATGCATGCTACCACCCACATACAGTATGTCTCCTGGCCAAATGGAACAATGTTGAGCCAGGCTTTTTGTTGAGGATAAAACTTGTATGCACAGTTGTCACCATTGCAGCAGGTCAACCTTCCTCCTTTCCTCCAGGATGGCTGAGTCAGCAGTAATCACACACAGCCATACGTCACTGTCCAGACTCTCCACTTCCCATACTGCTAATCAACATGATTTTTCTGTGGCAAAGTCAGAGATTCATCTCTAAATACTGCAGGATACAGATGAAAATTAATTGTTTAAGAAAGGTATGCAGCAAGTAGTGGTCTCAACACTTGATTTCAAACTATGTTATAAAACTCAGTACACTCACCAAGTTCGATCTGTTTCTGATTTAGTTTTCAGATTGATTTCGTTTAGTATAGATCAATTCTAAATTATGTCTGTAGGAAGACAGGCAAACAATGGTAGAAGAGAAAGTAATACTTTGGGTTTGGTGCTTATTTATTTATTTCCAGGAATCATTGGAACCTTTCTGATGCCACATAGTTGTTATACAGTAGTAATTTGCATATGATAACTTCTAGATAATGAACATGGATTAGTAAACAGACAGCAAAGTTTCTGCATTTATTGGAAGTGCTCGTTGTACATGCTGAATATCATTAGCTGATGACTGTATTAGTGCCAGTTTCTTTAAAGGAGAACAACGGGATATGAAATTCTAGTGCACAACCTGATGTCTCCTTGCTCCCCTGTTAGCTAATCCTTTGCAAATAAATCTCCACTGCCGCTTTACAAAAATATTAACTCGACCGTTTCAACTCCTAGCCATCCTCCCTTTCCGTACTATTTCAGTGTAAGTCTGAAAATATAAATGTCCCGCTTTTGAAAACAGTGTACCTGTCTCTTAAAAGCTGACGTCACAGCTACTTCCTTCTGTACAAGTTACGAGTAGTTTCTTCTACCATTCTGTTTAGCAGTATCCATTGAACCTCCCACAAGGTGATGTCAGAGCCTTCTTGTCCAACCCACTCCACTGACCCAATAAATCTCCGTATCTGCTGTGTGGAACTCCCTTTCTTGGAAGTGTAAAGTGTCGAGGACAATCAAGTGAAGGACTTCAGGATTCCCTGTATATTGCACTCTGCTTACTTGTAGCTAAGGTGAGTTTATTTCTTTATTATTTGACTCCATGCAGTATCTTTAGTAGTGTCGATGCATTCGGGGTGCGAGTTTCTGAATTAAGATGCACTAGCAATGTGTTTTTTTGGTCGTCGCGTGTTTCAGTTGCTGAATGCTGTTGTAGAGCTCTGTTGGATGGCTGCTGGGTTGTGTGTATGTGTCGATGCGTTCGGGCTGCGAGTTTCTCAATTTAGATGCATTTTTTTTTTTTGGGTCGTCGCGTGTTTCAGTTGCTGAAAGCTGGTGCGGACCTCTGTTGGATGGCTGCTGGGTTATGTGTATGTGAATGTTAACTTTGTAAGTGTGACTGCTTTGTTTTGTGGGTTGTGTGTATGTGAATGTTAATTTTGTAAGTGTGACTGCTTTGTTTAGTTGCTGTATCCTGAAGTCGGATTGTGTGTGTGTGTGTGAATGCATCGAGTGAGTGTGTATGACTGGTGCCGTAGTCTGCGGAATGACTGTGTATTTATGCATGCTACTCCCGTTGCAGTACACAGAGCCCAAATGCAAGTGTTTTTTGTGTGTGCGTATGAGATTTTGCACTCGTAGCA